>NC_136906.1:62796470-62996744 GCF_949606895.1 Notothenia rossii | reverse complement strand
TGCACAGTGTGCTCAGTATTGCTTTCAGCTTTCCTGCTGTTAATGTGGAGGAATTGAGAGAACCGGGCTATTTTAAATGATCCCCTGAACGTTTTTACTCTTACGTTAAATGGAGTCTCTGTCCCTCTGTGTCACTCTTTCTGTCTGTCAATCCAATATCAAACACATCTATCAGCCATGTGTGGGGTGAAATACGTTTCTGTTTACATTTCAAATGGATTTATTACAATTGATTTAGCTGACACTTTTATTCAGCGCAACCTACATAAGTGCATTCAACCACGTAGACACAAACTTAAAAATAGTATATAGTAGTAGAATAAGCGTTCCCAATAACGGGGTAGTAGGGTAAATCTGCAATCATTTCCAAATATATATTTTAACCATTTAAACCGTCTTTCAGTGTATAAGCTTAGTCTTGATAAAAAAGTTCAGTGTCTCAATCTCATGAATTTCTTTAATTGATTTTGAACCAATGAGTAATTGCTCTTTTTACTGCTACAGTGAGTATTCTGAGGAGGTATCGATCACTCCCTGTTATTTCTACTGCTAGGTCTCACAAATAAAAAACAACTTATGTGTGTTTTTGTTAAAACCAGCATCTCAATACCATTGTTGTACCCTAGGAGGATACAATGTGGCATGGAGGTCAAGTGTTATTGAGGCTATGTGTTGTGTGTGTGAATCATACAGCCTATAGTGTGAATACATGAAGGTGTGGATGCATGTGCTTGTCATATAGTATGTTTGTCTTTTAAAATGTTTGTGGGTCCCACTCTCTTTGTCATAATTATCTTACCACTCATCCATCTCAAAACTTCACAGTATATACCAACGCTCTCTCCACATTTTCAATATATCCTTGATAAAAAGAAAAATCAATCCAATAGTGGAGATGTCTCGAACCTGACTATGAAGGATGTCATTTTCCAAACTCTACCATTAGGTGGCACTGTGTATCCATCATTGTTGCAGTGTCAACTGCACATACCTCTAATAACACCTACCACTGCAATACATACAGTATATGAATAACTCATCATTATGTCTATGCGTAAAATGTCGATTTAAATATGTTTTGCCCAAAAGTTATTTGCAGGACAGATTACATGAACGGGCGCGCTGTTGATCCTGTGGAATACACAGCTAAATTCCTGTATAAGCTGCTTAATCATAGGTTTTACATAACATGTTTAACATTAAGCTGAAATAAAATGTTTAGGAGTGTAGCCAATAAAGCCTAAATATACTGTCAGAGCAGTTTACAAAATAAACATGAGCGCTGCACTCAGTAACCTCTGCAGCTCGGTTTGTTTACCTCAAAGTTTTTCTGCTTATTTCTCTACAATTTGATTTTTTTATTTGAATTTTTAATCAACTTTGCCACAAATCAAAGCAGGAATAAGTTCCTCAGGCGGTGTCAAAGCAAGATGTTTTGAAATGACTTAAATAATACAGTTCAACACTCGCTTGTACTTGGAAGTTTTTGGCTTAATATAACAGGGTAGTAATACATAACGTTTTATTTGTTGTGTTTTAGGACTTGGTGTTCACAGCCTTAAGACCGGGCATGATGGGACACACAGACGTGATGATCCACTGTCGAAGCTCCGCCACTTCCACGATGCGGCCCTGCCAACCCACACCTCCACCCAAGTTCCTGCTAGCTGCCACGCCCAGGGTATGTATATGTATATGTGTGTGTGTGTGTGTGTGTTTGTGTGGACAGTTTGTGTGGACAGTTTGTGTGTGTGTGCTGACCCATCCAAGACAGACAAGCCTTTGGGTGGTCGTGGAAAGGGAAGAGGGAAGCGCTGTGCACATTGCCTTTGTAGGTTTTCCACAATGAGCAACTCTTATCTGTGAAGTGTGTGTGTGGTTGGGGTGTGGGGGTGACCGCTGTGGCTTCCCGCTGCATTTAAAACGAACAGACCCTCTAAAAAAAGGGTTTCTTGCTCAGGTTGTTCTCCAGTGGTTAAGCTTCCTCTTCCCCCCCCCCCCCTCCAATATACACACTGCCACACATACACACACTCCAACATGCATAGCCACACACAGAACCTGCTGATTCAGTCAAACCGGCTTGTATGCAGTGGTTTTATAGATCTCTTGGTGGTACATTTAACAGTGTTTTTTAATCTATAGCTCAATTAAAAAGCACTTGAAACATAGCCTCGTGCAGAAAAAAGCAAATGTATTATGTATAAAAAAATGCAAGGTATAAATAATTAAACAAAAGTAATATAATCATGGTTGTTACACATTATCCTAAAAAAACATATCCTTCTCTCCTCAGCACACATTGTTTCCTTTTGTTTCAAACGTGTGAAACCCTCATCTCTCTTTTTCGGTTTCCTAGGTGACAGCAGTTCCCATGGAGCGTTATTGTGATGACCGCAGTGCAGAGTATGAGTGGCGGGTGACGCGCGGCGGGGGGGGCGCAGTCTTCAAACAGTGTTTCCTCTACGGCTCTCCTGAACTTGCCTCGGATTGGCGTGTGAGGTCCAATTCCTTCTACCCACAATGCCCTGGGGGTGTGATGGCCCTCTACCCACGACATGGATGGTCCTACATCCGGATACCTGGTAAGGACTTTGTGTTTTTGTGTTGTGTTAATGTTGTTGATATACTTTGAAGTTAAGATACTGATGGGATGTCTTTATTGGTCAATTGTGCTGTAGCTCACACTGGGGAAAGGGTAACACATAGTGTCTATTAGTAAAAACAATTGGGACTGTTAGTCTATAGCCGCTGCCTGCGTTTTCTTGGGAAAAATGAGTTGAAAATGTTTCAAAAATAAAGGTGATTTTTAAAGCTTATAACTTCAACCCACCTTCACCTTCATTTGCTCGAGTCATATTAGTGTTAAATATTGTTTTCTAACAATCCTAGAGTGTTTTGGTGTAAGTTTATTGGTTGATTTAGTTCGTACAAATAAAGTAGTTCCTAAATTAAACCACTCATAACAAGGTCTGTAGGTTATCTTTTTTAAATGTATTTATATTTTTTGTGCAGGCTAAAGACATGGACATAACAATAACATATAGGAGATGACATTCCCATCTCAGACAAAACCAAAAAACCAAAAACTGTGGGTTATCTTGAGTTACGGATCATGGTACCAGAAAAGAGACATTGCATGTTTTAATTTTCTGAATGTACTGTGTTGGCAATGGGAGTAACGAAAGCCAAATGCCATCTAGTTCCATTATGTTCAAGGGGAGTCATAGACAGTGACACCTTTACTGCTGTTATCTTCAACTTTTGGCAACTCACAAACAAACTAGACTGATGAAAAGCAATTATACTTCAGGTGTACTGTCCCTTTTAATAGAGCTGTTTTATTAACTGCTGGATATCCGGTTTTGACTGAAGGGTGAAAAAGAGGCTCCCGTGGGAGAGTCCACAGAGGCCAGCCTAGGGTCAGCAGTTCAGAGCCGGGCACATCACTCTCCTCCATCCTGGCCTGTCTGTCTGCCAGGCAGCCAATCCCTCACTATCTAATGGAGCTGCCCAGATAAAGGGCTTCTGCACAAGTTCACTCACATTACAAGCGAGTTTCCATTAAGGTGTGAATACCGGTCCGTGTGTGTGTGTACGTGTGCTTACAATCGCTTTTATCAGAAGAGCTTAGCTTGTGGAGTTGAGGGTCAGATGGGGCAGAGTGGGAGCTGATTCTCTGCCAGCGTTCAGAGGACTGATGGATGTCCAGGGTGAGAGAGGCCATTACTGCTTTACAGACAACACTTCCCTTCTCACTGACCCTCTCTACGTCTGATAAAAAAAGTCTCCGTCATGGATTATGATGACTGCTCTCTTTTGTTTATTGTGGCAACAGAAGTTTCTGGCACGGAAATTGGACGTGTGTGTCCTTTTCAGTGGTGGAATGTTATAAAGTACATATACTCAAGTACAGTATACTTGTGTTTTACCTGAGTATTTTAATGCTTTGCTACTTTATACTTCTACCTTACTACATTTTGGAAGCCATTAATGTACTTTTTACTCCACTGCTTCATTTGACAATTAAGATACTAATCACTTTACAAATTCAGATGATTAGCTAATGCAAATTGTATATCAGGATTCATGAAATAAATTAATATTGACGAATAATTGTTATTTTTAATTACAGCTCAGATAAGCTCAACCTTTAGCACCTGTGATAGACACTTGAATGCATCAATAATCATTATCCAGTTATTTGGAGACTGAAATGGGCTATTTTATATATAATGTTTACTTTTGGAACCTAATTTATATTTTGATTTGAATACAAAAATATTGCTTTTATTTAAGTAATATTTTGAATGCAGGATTGAATTAGAATCTTTTCCTTTCTTTCCCCGTACCCATCTGTGTATACATGTGCTTGTATGAGTGTTTGTGTGTAAAAGTGAGAAACCAAACAAGTATTTGTGTGTCTGTGTGAGAACAGTCTGAAAGCTCTTGTGAAGTTATACGGAGGCAGACAAAGCGAGGAAGTTTAGCTACTGGTCATTGTTCAAGTGCTTAGTTAGGTAACACTAATAGAGAGAGAGAGTGTGTGTGTGTGTGTGTGTGTGTGTGTGTGTGTGTGTGTGTGTGTGTGTGTGTGTGTGTGTGTGTGTGTGTGTGTGTGTGTGTGTGTGTGTGTGTGTGTGTGTGTGTGTGTGTGTGTGTGTGTGTGTGTGTGTGTGTGTGTGTGTGTGTGTGTGTGTGTGTGTGTGTGTGTGTGTGTGTGTGTGTGTGTGTGTGTGTGTGTGTGTGTGTGTGTGTGTGTGTGTGTGTGTGTGTGTGTGTGTGTGTGTGTGTGTGTGTGTGTGTGTGTGTGTGTGTGTGTGTGTGTGTGTGTGTGTGTGTGTGTGCGCTAGCGGGTCCACTTAAGGGAACTGTGAGGCACTCACAGGGAGCCCTGAGGTGTATCTCACCTCTCTCCGCACACTCTCCCACGCTGCCCTTTTCACACGCAGTCAAGAGGACAAGCCTCCATCTCTCCGGCCAACGGACAGGACGGGGGCGCTGATCTGAAATCAGTATCTGGCCAAAGCCTCTCAGTCCGTCTGGTCTCCCACTTCTTTCTCAGCCCCAGTAGGAAGGAAGTGACCCAACACTCCGGCACCCGTCCTCCGCTGAACACATTGTTGCCACATCAAGGCCTAGATATGTACAGTAGCTAAGCTGAAGTTTCCCACCCTCCCTCTCCTCTGCACTCCCAGCCCTGCACCTTTCTAGAACAAATGGCAGAGCTGAATAACTGTTTGTTTTGAGCGCCATGGCGTGAGTACGGCTGCCCACTGATATCGACGGAGGAATCTAATCAGAGGACTTATTAAGAATCGGTCCGTAGATCAGGAAAAAACAATTGAGTCTTGGGTCTCAGATTTGTTTGTTTTTTATGTTATTGTGGTAGACACATTTCCCTGGGGAAACTATGTTTTTCATTCAAAAACATCTACTCTTTTTTTAACAGCATTAACTAGAAGATCCTAGACCTTTACCAAGACTGATCCCTGTCTCGAGATGTTGACGTAAAAAGCAATTTGTGTATCTGTTCCAAAACAAAATGGGTTCTTCCTTGGCCCATGTTACAGCCTTCCACTAGATTTTATGATAATTGGGCTTGGAGTTTTTATTTAATATCGCTGACAAACGGACAAACTAACATAAACATAACCTCGTTGGCGGATGTAATAATCATAATTATGTGATACTGCTGCACCTGATCAGAGCGATAGCAAGGCACATGCAGGGTATTATGAGTCAGAAATTGAACCCATGTTACGCATGTATGCAGTAATGTAGTCTTAGCCACCAGGACGCGACAGACCAAGAGGTTTTGACTATAATCAAGAGAGACATTCCAAGCCTTGTTTGTTTGCTATAATGCTGCTGTTCTGTGGTCACCTGTCTTTTGCATTGCGGAAAAACTTGTCGCATACAGACACATTTCATGTCAATAAAGGTTCAAAATCACTTCTGACGGGAAGTCGTTTTGCGTGCTATAGGATTATTTGCAGAACATTCCAGTGTGACACAGAAATAACATCCCCTTGCTGTCTGTGTGGGCTCTGCATCACTTACAGTAATTATAAGGAGCTACTCCGCAAAATGACGGCCTTCTCGCTACAGCGCCAACTTTTGGCTCCTTTTTTGCTAGCTTTATTGCAAGCTGGGAATCGACTGTGCTGTAGAGGAAGATATGTGTGTGAACGGGATGGTAAAGGACTATTTTTGTGCGTCTTGTTTTGCAGCTAGTTTTTAATGACTGTATTTATGTATATCAATAAGACTGTGAGACAGAGAGAGAGTCAGGTCTGGCCCAGCCTACATCAGGCTGTGGGAAATGCAGTTCTGCCTTCCTGTCCCTTCAAAGAAACTCTGCTCTCCAGCAAAATGGCAGGAAGCGTCCCCCGGCCCTCTGATAGACGGGCACACAACAACACAGACGGCCAGCCTCACCACACCACCGTCTGACTCTGCCCTTTTTCAACGTGCATTAAACTGGCACCGGCAACCGTCTGCGGAATTTCTTTTTTGGCAGCATAGAAAAAAACTAAAACCTTCCAGCCAAGTGTGTAAAGGGAGAAGTTCTGACTTCCTTATCCAAGTTATGGCTATAAAAGTGCCCCAAAGTGTGTTCACTGATACTTTAAGAAACTTTGATCCCAAAGTAGACTGAAGGGGGAGACATTAGCCACATTATACTTCCATGAGGATATCTTTGAACATGGAAGCCGAGTTGTATCTCAGCTCACTTTGTCCCTTAGCCAACTATCTTTCATCTGCGGTGTGTGTCGAGTCAGTGCTGGCCGAGAGTAACTAGCAGTGATCTGTCTTAATGACAGAGTTCACCGTGGGCTCCTGTGGTGTGGTGAGAGTCCTCATCAGACTGTCTGTCTCTACCCCTGCTTAACGGCTCCTATAGAACCAAGGGAAGCTTCTGGCATGTTCGTGGAGAGACAGACAGTGATGTATCTGCAAACACATTCCATTTATAAATACATGAACGTAATCCATCACTCATTTTCTGTCAAAAGTGGTCACACAGACACATTTTTCGGGCTTTTTGGAGTGTGTGTTTTTCTTCTCCGGCGTTCTAGAGTGGAGACACTAGAGTGTGTTCTAGTTGCAGACGGAAGTCTTTTTGGGGGGGTTCCATTTGTAAAGCTTCGCTAGAGCAACCAAAAATCTGTTTTTCTGTTTTCCAAAACCTCCCGCTGGCATCTGGCTCTTAGCCGTACTGATGCTTCGGCTGTGAGAAAATTAAGTTTAAGTCCCACATTTTTGTCAATACATGCATAAGCAGCGAAGCAGTGTCGGGCTAATATTTCCATCATCAGCGGCTCCGAACAAGTGTTGCTCATTGACTTATTGATCGCACAGTGTAATGTATCATTATACAGTGAGGAGCTGACGCTAGGTTCGATCGCTCATTCGACCCGCTCTGTGGCCCCCCATCTGTCTCTCTTTCTCACATAACCACCCATCTATCTTCTTTCATCAACTTATTTATTTTTTTCACTCTACGATCTCACTGTCATTCGCCTCGACCCTTTACGATCACATCTGGCCCACTTTCCCTCCCTGGTTGGTGTGGCTCTGCTCTTTGGCTTTTGCAGCAGCAGTAGCAGAGGGGAAAGCACAGGACAGAAGACTGAAGCGGCGTATTAATGGAATTAGCGTCGTAGTTGGTTTGGGAGTATCAGGCGCCAGGCACCAGGGCTGGGCCGGGGTTAATTAGCTGGCAGCAGGCCTCTAATTGGGTCAGGACCGTGTCAGGCCCCTGGCTCTGGCCCTACAGGGATTGGATTACACTGTCGGGGGACAGACAGTAGGGGGAGGGAGAGAGGGTGTACAGGGGGGAGTTTGTAGTAGCAGAGGAGGGAGCTGGAGGGTGCTGTGGATGTGGTAGAAAAGGGGGAGAGAGGAGGGACAGGGGAGTGTAGCCTAATCTGCCGGCAGGAGGTGAGGAGATGGGGAGGGCCGCTGTTTAAGACTGGATTGGATTTAGGTGGGTGTGTGGGGGTAGGGGGGTGCTATGAGAGGGGGGCAGGGCAGGTGGTGAAGCTTGATATGTGTATCCATAGCAACAGCAGAGTGGTGTGACACCACATGGGATTTGCTTGTGTTTTTGGGGTGTGGTCTTAACGCAGGCCTTGTTCTTCGTCAGTCCACAATTAGAAAGTTGTTTTGTGTCCATTTCTGTGCTTTTGAATCCAAATCATAGTTGTTGTCACTTGTGTATTCAAATAATGATGTGCTGTTTTTTATGAGCTGGGCTGAGACCCTTTTGACTTTTCCCTCAGCTATATAAAAACTAATGGTCATTTTGGCATTTTTTTTAAATTTGGTTGTATTTTCTGGAAAAAATTCACCAACCCTGGGCGGCACGAGAGCAAATCCGCAACGCAAAAAATGCTTTAATCAACTAATCCGAACCGACCCTAGGCCGCAAACTTTATGAATTCTAGGAGCACAATTTTCCCGAATGAAGAATGAGACGACATAGATGGACAGGATGCCTAAGTGTGGTTTTTTTTTTTTGCGAACTGAAGGTGGAATGTGACAAATTTAAAAAAGCTCAAGTTTTTATTTTTTAGATTACATTTTTTGTCTTTTTTTTTTAAACAACATTATTGCATCTGGATATCGTCACAGTTAGTGTTGAATTACATTGGGGTCATGTCTTCTCCATCTTGTCTTGTCATGGAAGAAAAGATCTTTGACTATCAAATGTCGAAATCGTTTTCGCAAAAGAAAAAAACACTACTACGTAACACATTTTTACTGAATTTCATATAAACTAAGGTCATTGTATTTAAATCGCCACACGAGTTAGACATATAGACATATCCATTTGAATCCTTCTAAGCTCTCCGTAATTCATGCTACATGTTTAATGCTTCCTGTTTTCTCACATTTATGACCAATGGTCATGAATTTCTCTGCGGCCACATTTAGCTTATACTGTAAGCCATAAGTGTTATGTTGGAATGAGGCAGACCACCAAAGCTCTCCCTAAAACCCAATTACTAATTTTCTTGGCTTCGCTTTATAGGTCATGGCAGCGATATTTAGAAATAAGGATTTTCGGTATGATGCTCTAAATTATTTTGAACTCGGCCACCTCATTCTCTGTAAGCCACATCGCCGGCCTTTAGGGAGTGCGGATAGTCTCAGAGCAACAGTCAGTTTTCAAAAAGGCCTCGTCAGTACTGTTGGATTTCTTGCTTGCCTTTGGCAATGTAGCATCTTCTTTCTGCCAATCATTTCTCGGTCAGCTAAATGCCAATGACTTTCAAATATGTTCAGATCAGATAGTGCCCTCAGCACAAAGATCAAAATGCAAGAATATCAACCGTGTAGTCAAATATCAGAAGGTGGCTGTCTTAAGGAGCTCTACTATTAGGGGTCTCCTTCATAATCCCGGAACAAACAAAAGGATTACCCTGACTGACATGCCTCTTCGTACAGAGATAATAGTATTTAAGTGCTTAATATGGAATTTTCTGATTTAGAATTTACGCCCTTCAAGAATCAGATTAAATACTCACAACATTTTGTCCTCTTTGGCCACAGAAATCCTCCGATAGGGGCTTTAACATGCTTCAAACGTGACATTGGAGACTAGAAGCTTAAATGAAATCTGCTAAACAGAAACAGATTGGCAGTGGTTGAGCAATATCGCCTTATAGAGCATTGGCGTCTTTGCTGAATGTTGGTTTGTATCTGGTTGGTGGGCAGCGTGGCCCCCGCAGCGCTGGTTGGTGCCCTTGACTGAGCAGCAACAGTGGTTATACTGGCACCTGCGGTAAGAAGGGCCACGTCTGATCTTAACCACGACATCACCACCGCCGCCACCGTGCTAATACAGCCTCACTGTAGCCGGAGCCACCACAGACCCCTTTTACTTTCTGTCTGGAACTTTTTCCACATTTCTCACGCTTGCTTCCTTTTTTACTTTTCAATCCTTCCACTTACTTGACGCCAAGGCCGATTATAGGCCTTTGATGGCAGGATGCAGAGTTTGTGTATCTCAGGGACTGCGGTGCGCTGGTCTCTTGGTACATACCGAATTGAGCCACAGCAATGTCAAACAACTGCCTACCTTACAGTACGTCGTAAGTTATGTTGGGTCTGCCTTAGATTTTGTATATTGTCCCTTGCTATTACGGTTTTATGAGTATATTTTATTATCCTACTACAGTATGCCCTCTTTACTGTCTTTTTCTCTATGTTTGAGTCCAAATTTAGTTATTTTACATTCTCTGAGAATGTTAACAAGGAATGACAACAATAGTAAAACGCTTATTCACTATGCCCGCAATACACCAGCTGTCTGGAGCAAAAAACCAACAAAATGAAATAAAAGACATAAATAAAACTGATTCAGACCTCACTCTGTCAGCAAATGGGAGCTCTACGACTGTGACCAAACAGGCTGAATGTGTTTGACATTCTGGCACCACTCCACAGTGACCTGTAGGTGAGCTTTCCAATACCTCCCCAGAGTGTTTCCCCTGTTCATCTGTTCTATTAGTTCCTCTTTAACACCTCTACAGGGCCTGACCTTTTTGGGGGGCTATACTAAAGGGTCACGGGTCAGGGTTCAGCCGGAGTATGCATTAGCATAGAATGCTACTGGTTGAAAAGGGAGAAAGATTCAGTCTCTGAGTTTTGTTGGATCATCCAGAATACTTAGCGCTTTTGATTGTCTTCAAGCAATAATTACATATCTAGGTTTAGCAGACACTGTGGCAGGTAGTCGTGATTTGCATGTGCTTCACGTTTTCTGGCCTTGTTTTGTGGTTTAATATAACGTGATTTGAACTCGGTTGGTTGCCTTACTTTGGCAAAGCAAGAAAATAAGGTGGGGATATATTTATAAGTCCAGGTTTTCACATTACAAAAGGGCTAAGGAACAAGTGTCCCAATTTGAGCGCAATATGGCCGAGCCCTATGCTCCCATAGGGACTCTCTTCTAGCCCCGACCCCGTCACCCGACCCTGGACCTGGCCTTAGGTTTTTTCGTGCTCAGGGTCAGGACCTCTGTTCAAACAACATAGTGTGCCTGTCCCTCGGTCGATGGCAGCCCAGGCCTTTTTCCCATTGTGCCATTATACCAGATGACGTTAATTCCTCATCAGCTGGACATGAAGGGAACCACTTGAACAGCAGACCCAGGGTCAGATTGCTTCCCATTTGAGGGCCAAAGAGCACCTAATGCGATGCTGGCAGTAATGTGACCAAGACCAACTGCCGGGCCTATTTGTTCTTCTTTTGTGCCATTGTTTGAAATGGAGTGCAAATCACGCTTTTCCTCGCAATTTCTCTTTCTTTCTTGTTCTCTCTCCATCGCTCTTGTTCATTCTCACTCTGCGCTCTCATCAGCAGTTCAGTCAATAAGGGCACATGCTTTATTTAAACAATCGGCAATCAGGGACAGATTTAGCAGGATTGATCCAGGGTTGATCCGCTCCAGTGAAAGGGTCTTTATGTAGAGAATACAGTCTTAACAAAGACTTGTATTGATTAGGGAAGAGTTCATAATCTCTGCATTAATTGGGCCTGGCTGTTCCGTATTCTGCCATGTTCGCATACTAAATATTTGCAATATGGGTAAAGGATGTCTTGAGAAGCTTTGATTGCTGATTTCTTTACATAAAAAAGTCCATTATGGTTATATAAAGAGTGCAGCTGGAATGAGTCCTAAAACATGGAAATGAGTGATAATTTTTGGATTTGGGTTTTTTGACAGTTTTTGGTTCTATGGCATAATATACATTGAGAAATATCCCACTCTAGAATTTTGAAGCTTTTATTTTAATAAAAAATACACACTAGAAACTAATCCCCCTTAAGCTAAGTAGTGTTGAAGTGATGTGACCATGGTGTAGTTTGTTTATAGCTGTTAAAACGTTAACTATATTTCTTCTGGCGAATGCATTTACTCTTTAAAACCCTTTGAAATGGTGTTCCTTTGCGAAGATTATTTAGCTGAACAAAACATGTAAGTATCATAAACGTTTGTTTTCCACTGATCTTATTTTCTGCTATAATCCTAAATCCTTTGGAAAAATCGTATTGACTTTTAGTTAGGGGAACCAGTGCGATTCTACATTTTGTGCTACAAAAAAAGTGTCATTTTACTCTGTCTGCAGGTAGTTTTGATCCTCACCTCTCTGACTCTTCGTCTTTTAGATAAGGAGAGCCTGATCACGGACAGTGGCAAGCTCCACACCTTGGATATCCTGTTGAGTCGGCTAAAGAACCAGGGACACAGAGTCCTCATCTACTCCCAAATGACCCGCATGATAGACCTGCTGGAGGTATAACACACACACACACGCACACGCACACACACACACACACACACACACACACACACACACACACACACACACACACACACACACACACACACACACACACACACACACACACACACACACACACACACACACACACACACACACCCTGGACAGTCATTGTGACATGTTCTCTCAAAGCTTTGCTCTATTGAAATGAATGATTAATTAAATATTCAATTTAATTAAAGTACGCAGTGATACACAGTGCACAGACTCCCACAAAAAATCTAGAATTATTTGCTAGATGCATATTAATTCATTACTTTTCATTTAGCTGACACATTTATCCAAAGCAAATCCAAGCCTTTAAGTGCCACGAACAGAAATGATAAGGGTTTTTTCTTTTTTAACACACCTTTAATATGTCGTTTGCATATATCTGTGATTCTCGAAGCCAGTTGTTGAACTGGTCGGCTTCCACTGGCGAGGTATTGAACTCCAGTACCTCTAATCATCCTTCCTGTCCCTCGTTAGTGCTCTGATTAGACGGCTCATTAACAGGTCAGGGCTAATTATCAGGGTCTCATCTGTAGGGGAGGCAGCCAGATGGGAGGGATGACTGGAAGGAGCGAGGAGAGAGGCGAGGTGGAGGGGAGAGGGGGAGATGGGTGTGGCAAGGGGCCTTGGGGTTAGAAAATCTGCAAGAGACAATGGTAGATGAGGATGGAGAGGGGGAGAGGAGATGGGAACAAATGAGGGAAGATCAACACCAATGAGAAATAGTAGTGTGATTCTTTTTTTAAGTCCCTTTAGACAACAATGATGAACAAAACCACTTCATGAAACACGGAAAAGTGGCTTTGTGTTTAAGCTTTAGAAAGTCAGAAGCAATCAGGTTGAAGGTCCCACAGAAAAAACAACAGTGAAAAGCCATTCTGCCCGTAGTCATGTGTCAACAGCCCCGGTACGTAACCTATTGTTGCCTCCTTATTTGTTAGAAACATCGCTATGGAGCCAAAAGCTTCTGGCATGATTTCATTGGGAATTCCTTCCCTGTTCACACGGTGCACTGCCGTTTCCACGGCCAAATCTTTTGATGGTCGATGGACCCAGCCCAGGTGGTTAAGAACCGTCTTCCTGTGTGTCTGGAAAACAGTGTGTGTTAGGCCGTAAGAAAACTGCAACGGTGAGAGTGCTAGATATCTTGGGTACCCTTTCAGCCATTGTCCAAAAACGTTTTGCCAGTAGTGTACTTGTTAAAGTCTTTTTTTAGCTTGAAATGACAAGATATTGCTCCATTTCTTCTTTAGGAGTAGTTACAAATAAAGATCTCATATTAAGTGAATAGTTGGCGTCAAGATTTATAATGTAATATATACAGTGGGGCAAAAAAGTATTTAGTCAGCCACCAATTGTGCAATTTTCCCACTTAAAAAGATGAGAGAGGCCTGTCATTTTCATCCAAGGTACACCTCAACTATGAGAGACAAAATGAGGAGAAAAAATCAAGAAAATCACATTTTTAACATCATGATTTTTAAAGAATTTATTTGCAAATTATGGTGGAAAATAAGTATTTGGTCAATAACAAAAGTTCATCTCAATACTTTGTTATATACCCTTTGTTGGCAATGACAGAGGTCAAACGTTTTCTGTAAGTCTTCACAAGGTTTTCACACACTGTTGCTGGTATTTTGGCCCATTCCTCCATGCAGATCTCCTCTAGAGCAGTGATGTTTTGGGGCTGTTGCTGGGCAACACGGACTTTGAACTCCCTCCAAAGATTTTCTATGGGGTTGAGATCTGGAGACTGGCTAGGCCACTCCAGGACCTTGAAATGTTTCTTAGGAAGCCACTCCTTCGTTGCCCGGGCGGTGTGTTTGGGATCATTGTCATGCTGAAAGACCCAGCCACGTTTCATCTTCAATGCCCTGGTGGAAGGAGGTTGTCACTCAAAATCTCACGATACATGGCCCCATTCATTCTTTCCTTTACACGGATCAGTCGTCCTGGTCCCTTTGCAGAAAAACAGCCCCAAAGCATGATGTTTCCACCCCCATGTTTCACAGTAGGTATGGTGTTCTTTGGATGCAACTCAGCATTCTTTCTCCTCCAAACACGTCTAGTTGAGTTTTTACCAAAAAGTTATATTTTGGTTTCATCTGACCATATGACATTCTCCCAATCCTCTTCTGGATCATCTAAATGCTCTCTAGCAAACTTCAGACGGGCCTTGACATGTACTGGCTTAAGCAGGGGGACACGTCTGGCACTGCAGGATTTGAGTCCCTGGCGGCGTAGTGTGTTACTGATGGTAGCCTTTGTTACTTTGGTCCCAGCTCTCTGCAGGTCACTGACTGGGTCCCCCCGTGTGGTTCTGGGATTTTTGCTCACCGTTCTTGTGATCATTTTGACCCCACGGGGTGAGATCTTGCGTGGAGCCCCAGATTGAGGGAGATTATCAGTGGTCTTGTATGTCTTCCATTTTCTAATAATTGCTCCCACAGTTGATTTCTTCACACCAAGCTGCTTACCTATTGCAGATTCAGTCTTCCCAGCCTGGTGCAGGTCTATAATTTTGTTTCTGGTGTCCTTTGACAGCTCTTTGGTCTTGGCCATAGTGGAGTTTGGAGTGTGACTGTTTGAGGTTGTGGACAGGTGTCTTTTATACTGATAACGAGTTCAAACAGGTGCCATTAATACAGTTAACGAGTGGAGGACAGAGGAGGCTCTTAAAGAAGAAGTTACAGGTCTGTGAGAGCCAGAAATCCTGTTTGTTTGTAGTTGACCAAATACTTATTTTACCGAGGAATTTACCAATTAATTAATTCAAAATCCTACAATGTGATTTCCTGGATTCTTTCCCCCCATTCTGTCTCTCATAGTTGAAATGTACCTAGGATGAAAATTACAGGCCTCTCATCTTTTTAAGTGGGAGAACTTGCACAATTGGTGGCTGACTAAATACTTTTTTGCCCCACTGTAAATGTACAGGAATATACCTGTAGAATCACGATAATTATGTTATCTACTTATCGATATATGAAAATGACATTGATCAGTTTTATGTTTTATTTATGATATTTTCTATGAATTCCAACACCCTCGAATATTCTTCAAATGAAAAATGTATTGAATTTTTTTTTTCATATTTTAAAGGGTGTACTTTTTGGGGGGAATTATTTAATTAACTAAAGTGGTTTTAAAATGACAAAAATATTGTCTACTGTTGTATATATTTGTTCCCAACTTGCTATTATTTTCTGGGACAACAAATCATCCTAGTAGTTATTGTGACAGACCAATCAGATATAACATTTAATCACATTTGTATATGATGCCTAGAGTTTTTGTCATGGTGACTGCCAGTGAGATGGACCAATCAAATATCAGTAATTGAGCATGACGGTGGCGTTCTGCTTGAATGATACAGTTAATCTTCTTCCTGCACCAAAGAGCTCTGTTAAAGTGCCTTTTTTACGGTCTAAGTGACCTCATACAGTAATGGGAGACTGTGACAGCATCTCCTCTACTAATGGACTAAAGAGATCCTCAAGTAAAATGATGTATTCCCCAAATCTTGCTTCACTTTTCCTACATCGTATTATCTGTATCATCAGTCGGGGATGAAAACAGATGGAATTGATTTCCTGAACATGGGACTGTGACTAAGGGAAATAGTGAAGGAGAGGCTGATGCTAATCTCTGTCATCAGCCTCATTGTTGTCGTCGCCAGTCGGCTGCCCGGTTCTTCTGGTGACATCACAGAGTTGGGTGATGGATCATTGAGATCCGGGTGGCCAGAATCTGGCAGCAGCCGATAGTGGAGCAGAACCGCCAAGTCACTGCCCTCCTGCTTGAGTGGTGTGTCTGTGGCTGCTTGGGCGGCTCTTTACTGAACTGCAAGTCAGCGCTTCAGATTACAGTGCTGGCGGGAATGCCCACAATGACGAGGGTATTACAGCCAAAAAAGTCAGCCGCAGATTCTTCTTTATAAAGTGGGATACAGTAACCCATTACGCAATACAAAGCATGGCTGAAAATTGTGATTATTTATAATACATATCGACTATTTGTATTAAATATTTCTGCTACACTGGGATTGTTAATACGATAGAAAAAAACTCTAACTTGTGATGAATGAAGAGTCTGATTAAGGGATCATGGGTAGTGCAGTTTTCTTTATTGTGAACGTTAACTTTGAGGCTCTGGATGGATAGTGTTGCAGATTGTCTTCGTGGTCCATGTTTATGTGGCCACTTACTGATATTAAATCATTTTAAAGAGTACTCAACCATTTTAACATTGCACCCCTCTAACATTGTCGGGCTCATGATGTACACTGTAAAAGAAAAAATATCAAATTAGATGTGGCACAACGAGAGATATCGTAAAAAAAACACAATGCAAACAGGCAGCCAAAAGTTTACTCCTAGATTTGTGTGTGTTAAGGCTGTAGTAGCTTACGTAGCCATCAGCCTAAGCTAAGATGAGGTAGGCTCACGTCTTTCAAACTCAACCCCCCCACCCTTTCCCCCCTCTAAATTGTAGTCTCAACTAACGTTGACTCAAGTGACATCACTTAAGAGAATGATCAGACTTCGCGCAGCTCTATTGGGAGTTAAAAATGCTGTTTTAATATAAACGTTTCCACATATAACTCAGATGTGTAAAATCTTAGGAGTCTTTTAATTTCATTATAGGTTAATGTCATCCATTTTGATAGTTTTCCAGTGCTCGGATGGAAGAATATGTACTGGATGTGTCATGGCATTTAAATACGTTTTCACAAACTGGTTAGAATTGCAATTTATACCTTATAAAGATCTTTTGTTATTATAAAATGTTGGCAATCTACAGTGTTCGCTGGTAAAAGTGTATTGAAAGTGCCACTCCTACGTGTTCTTTTTCTTTTTAAATACTTTTTTTATGAGTTGTCGGGCTGGGAACAGGCTGTGACCGTGCACACTGTGTTCCCAACCTCGGAACAGCAATAAATTCACACTGTGTTTCTAGACTTTGGGGACTGATTCATGTTTAGGAAGTTGAGAACAACCTGGCTGCCACTCTTTTCTTTTTCAAGGCTAGGTTTTAATGCACACCCAAGTTCCAACTATGAAGGTTCAAAAATGCATTTTGAGACTCTAACATAAGCCAGGAAAGAGGAAATGTCAGTGTGCTTTTTTAAACAAAAGCCACTCTCCCAGCATTCATCATTTTAAGTTTGTTGTTGTTGTCAAAAACCACCGCCATAAAGATTCTGTTTAATTAAATGTGCTCTGTAATAAGCTGCTGACAGTTTGTTGAACAAGATTAACATTTCGTCCATTTAAAGGTTGAACTGATTTATAACTTTGCAAGCATTACAAAATCAGTGAAAAACTGCAGAAATAAAGCCTTGTCACTTCTGATTAACACCAACCCAAACAAAAATAGAGGAGAAAATGTGCCAGCTGTTGAAGGTATAGATTTCAGTGGGACACCGGGACTCCACACGCTTTAAATCATGGCAGCTGAAGCTAGCAGAGAATGTTAAACACTATGTTTAAATCTGAGAGGTGTATTTCTGAAATTGTCTGACTATTTAGACCATTTTTGAGATTGGGAAAGGCTGAGAAAGTCTGCAAGAGCAACAATATCTGCAACATCCTGCTGGCAAGCCATCAACTCAACAAGGTTAGCAGCATTATGTGTAGCGCCGTGCTAATGGTCCCTAATGTAGTGTTCACTGGGAGCAGATGGGGCTGATGGGAACAGAGCCAGACACAGGGGAAGAGGAGGGCAGGGCCTGGCGGGACGGAGGCCCCCGAGTGTCACTGAAAACATTGTGTCAAATCATTGATATCAGTGTTAATGGTCGCGAGAGGTGACTCCTGATGTGTGCCAGTGATTGTGGGGGCGCTGACATGTTTGAGTGAAGAGGTCACCGGTTCAGGGCCGCGCTTAAAGAGAGATCAACGTGTCACCTCATCACTGCTGTTGCACTCAAGAACCCCTCCCATCACACAAACACACACACTCTTAGCTTGGCTGACTTTTGGGAGGAATAGAATATCAAATTCTGGCCTTCAACAGTGTCTCCTTAGCCACGGATTGAGGTTTCAAACCCAACAGATATGCATTCGAAATGTGGGATTTTAGAAATTTGGACGCAAATTTTGCTTTGGACAGACATTTTTACTTTAAAGATTAGTATTTCTTGATCCATGAAACTGAATAAGTACAGCTTCAGGGCTGATCTGTTCCTCAGAGGAAGTAGCGGTGCATTTTTAAGAACTTTGGAAAAACAGTTTGAGACAGTTAGTTCCTTCAGGTTTGGACGACAAGAGTTTCACAATACGTAGTAAAGGTGATCCAGGAATATTAAGTTATATACATTTGTAATAAATACCATGCTGGAGTGGATCGAGTTATTTGATTAAAGTCGTTTCAAAGTAAGGTATTCACTGATCGCATGTGACAACTTTGCTATAGCTAACGTTTTCTAATATTTGAGTATCTGGATCTCAACTGGGACTGTACGACGCCGAGTTCTGGCACATTTAAGAGAAATGCAGGGCTACACAAGAAAGGATAAAAAAGAAAAGGTAGCTCCTGTAAAATTATATTTATAGCTGTGTGATGTTTGCCAGCACCCGTCACTCCCTCAGACAATACCACATCATTTTGTTCTTGGTTTTCCTAATTATATAATGTCCCATTTCTCCAGGAATACATGGTCTATCGTAAGCACATCTACATGCGCCTCGACGGATCCTCCAAGATCTCAGAGCGCAGAGACATGGTGGCGGACTTCCAGAGCCGGTGGGTAAAGATGTGTGTGTGTGTGTGTGTGTGTGTGTGTGTGTGTGTGTGTGTGTGTGTGTGTGTGTGTGTGTGTGTGTGTGTGTGTGTGTGTGTGTGTGTGTGTGTGTGTGTGTGTGTGTGTGTGTGTGTGTGTGTGTGTGTGTGTGTGTGTGTGTGTGTGTGTGTGTGTGTGTGTGTGTGTGTGTGTGTGTGTGTGTGTGTGTGTGTGTGTGTGTGTGTGTGTGTGAAACCAAACACTCACTTTTTTACCACTGACTGTAAATCCGACTTTCCGTTTATTGCAGCAATCAGTGAACAGTTTAATCTTACATGCGTATGTCCAAATATGCGTATATTTCCATGCTCTGGTTTACATTAATGTACAGCTTGGAGCCGCCAGTGGTACTCTGGCTATTGTTGGGGGGGGGGTGGGGGGGGGGTTATTGAAGCAGCTTAATGCTAGGGCACATGTTTTATTTCAGTTCTGCTGCCAGACTTAAATTGGTGTGGACATTTCTGGTTCTAACTTAGTTTGTAACTCAATTTTGTGCCATGATACTTTTTAAGGTATGGACTAGTACTGTTGTAATCAATATAATTTCATTTTGTGTGACTTCCTCCCTCTCTGCAGGACGGACATCTTTGTGTTTCTGCTGAGTACGAGGGCCGGAGGGCTCGGCATCAACCTGACTGCTGCTGACACTGTGAGTATTCAACACACAAAAAAACGTCACTGACAAAATATAAAAGCTTAAACAGCATTTATATTTCTAAAATGCATCAAAATACAGAGTACATTTTCAGAAAACGTAGTTTGGGAAGACCTCTGTGACCTCGTGTTCTAGATATTTTTTATCTGGCTAGTTGGTGCATTTCATTAAAGTGTTCCAGACGAACGCTTTATTTTCAACACTATCTTTTCTTTCCTGAACACGATTGTTTTCAGAATGCATAGCAATGAGGTAATGCATCTAATTGCGACCATGAAAGATTAATACTGTTATATGATAATGGTGAAACACGGTATACCTGGATTAAGTTACCAATTCATATTTTCACATCCCAATATATTTTAATAAATAAAATGGTCGCATTACACACCAGACCAGGAGAAGGGAAGCATGCTCCATTATGAATGCTTTCTATCAGTTGAACAACGACCCAGCTTGACTCTCTTGTTTACCCCAATGTTTCATCACTTTCCTTTTTTTCTTTTGGTTCTTTGGTCAATTAATGTATTCTCTTCTTTAGGCATTGGGCCCCAGTATGAGCAATAATCACAAAATATAGCTTGGACATGTTTAATGCTCTATAAAAAAATATCCTGCTTTCGTTTTAACTGGCTATCTTACAACTCACTGCGATTATTTTGTTTAGTTTGTCTGCTTATACCGGGAATTAGACGCAGGTACCTAGCCATAACCATTGCTATGGAGGTCATATAGATGCATCAGTTTTAATTTAAGAACATTTTATAACCAGTCATACTTTCTGAAGGAACTTTAATAAGATGTTGATGTAATGACAATGAGTGCATCGAAGACGGCGGATCACTCATGATGATATAGTCTCTCTGTTTTTATCAATCTGAGCATAACCTCCCTCTGTGTCCCTGAAGCCCTGTTCGAGTGGGATTAGCATGCATGACAACGAGTTGACGTGACTGTTAACACGTTACATCTGCCATGTGAAAGCAAGGTTCATATCCCTGTAATTACTGTCAGGAGATAAAGAGAAGGGGGAGTGCCTGCATTGTGTTGAGCTATTATCACACATGTTGAACCGTTTGGTAAACAATAACAAAAACAGCAGAAAAGTGAAGCTTTTTTAATGTTTTCTTTCAGGTTATCTTCTACGACAGTGACTGGAACCCCACGGTGGACCAGCAGGCCATGGACCGAGCTCACAGGCTGGGGCAGACCAAGCAGGTGACCGTCTACCGCCTGATCTGTCAGGGGTCCATCGAGGAGAGGATCCTGCAGCGGGCCAAGGAGAAGAGCGAGGTCAGAAACAAAAGTGATCATTCATCCAACACACAGAATATGAGGACGGTTGCAACTTGAGAGTTTGAACCCTCTGAACACCGTTTATTCCTTATTCTGGCCTTGTTTATTTACTGCAATACAAATATATTACAGTTTTTCTCAATCGCTAAACCCACTATTTAGAATCAAAATTCCTTTCATCAAACCAACAGCACAGCCATCGAAACAGAAAACCATTTCTCTACAACAGTATACCATTTATCATTGATATCACACAAAATGCAGATGCTAAGCAGTGTTTTGCAAAACAGATCACACAATTCTCTAACTGAAGTTACAATTCTCTACACAAAGATCAAAAATCTTTTGTGTAACTCATGTCTACAAAACAAAAATAATCTTCTCACAGTGGATAACACTTCCTCATAAACTTAGACCAGAGCTACACTAATTGACACTTGATGTGCAAAATATGAACACTTGTTATCAGTCAATCACCCCATTGAAAAAGGTAACTCCATGGAATGTACTGTATACCTTACAGTAATGATGTTACATTGAAAACATTTACATGATAGAATTTGCATGACTGTACTTAAAATATTTGTTTAAATGGTGCCGGTAAAGCTATAATAGTGTTGATATGACTTGCATAGCTCTTTGAGATGTTCATATGGGGAGGATTAGCTATAGCTGATACAACATTTTTACAGTCAGTAATTGTGGTCTTTTCCTTTTTACACATTGAGAAATGTTTTTTTTTGTATTGGGGTGAATTGAGTACTTCACTTCCATGTAAATGAATTGCTCACAGCTGACATCAATGAATTTCCTATAGTAATTGTAATTAGTGAGAATCCTATAAAAGACCTCCCTCACTTCAGTAAGATGTTTGTCAAGGGTGGTGTCGACACGCAAGGAGATATTTCCCACGCTGCCTTGCAAGGGAAGACATACGCTTTGACGTAGATGAGGCTATGTGGCCAGACAGACGGCAAAGAGCAGATCAGTAAAGCTATCTAGATCTCATTCTCTGCTTTACTGCTGATTTACATCATTTACCCATGTTATTTTTTTTCCAGTGTATTGCTATTCATCTTTTGTTTCTGTTACGGCGCTCTACTGAAAATGAGACATACAAACAATGACATAGTTACAGTAACACACTGTTTTTCCTATATGTAAGTTTGTTTCTCCCAACTTGTCAGTTTTCCGTTCAGTTTCCAATATCGATAGCTTGAGGTTTGTGTATTGATGATTATAGTCATTATTTAGTGTGCCACTTAGTAATGACTGTTCAAATAGTCTTTTCATGAGCTGACAAATTTTTGTTTTTGGAGAAGGTATCTGGTTTTGGAAGGGGTATTTTTAGTTTTGAGTGCCTTAGAGCACTTTGCAAGAAATGTATATTGTTATGGTAGAATGGGTTATTATGGTGACCGGAGTTTCAGTTATGAAAACACATTTGTCTCATTAGAGGACAATTTGTTCTGTTTCGATCGACTTATTCTTTTTTGTGACCAGTATTTTCAGTTTTGGTCATGTAAGTGCATTTTGCAAAAGATATTCAGAGTTATGGCAAGTGTGTTTCTGTTTAGATGGCTATGTTCTTGTTTTGAAGAAATGAATTTTGATTCTAAATAGTGGGTTTAGCAATTGAGAAAAACTGTAAACCTCTATGGAAACAGCATGACTATGGCTAGAGGCAGAGGGAAATTACAACAAATATTTTTGTCCATCCATTTTTACCTGCAAAATTTCAAATGAGACGTGTAAAATATAAGGATTTTTATGAAACATCACTATTTTAGAGCTCAGATTTTGGTCATGTTTCCTGACCTCACCCGTCACACGTGATACTGTTCGAGGACAAATCGAAAAAATTACCAAATCCAACGATTATGTTATTGTTTACCGTTTCTGGCTATGATTAATTGTGTATGTATTTTTTTTTTTAAACTGCATCTCCAACCTGCTGAGTCGTTTTGGAGTTAAACCATTTAAAAACACATATAAATCATACTGCAGTTAAGATTTAATTACAGAGTTTATTAATAGATCATTTCTTTGTGTAATAAGATCCAAAGGGTGGTGATCTCAGGAGGAAACTTCAAACCCGACACACTGAAACCCAAAGAGGTGGTCAGCCTGCTGCTGGACGACGACGAGCTGGAGAAGAAACGTGAGGCATCTTTTTCTTGATTGGCCGTTTTCTTTGGACAAAAGCTAACGTCACAACTAATATACACGGGGTCTTCTCCTGCAGTGCGTCAGAGACAGGATGAGAAGAAGCAGCTGGAGGAGTGCAGCAAGGTGAAAGAGCGCAAGAGGAAGCGGGAGAAGTACGCTGAGAAGGTACAGTTCAACACGACCAGCAGGAGGGTGGTAGAACGAAGAGACAGGATGTGTCAAATGAAAAGAAAGGATAGAACAAATGTGGAATGTCAAATGTAAAAAAGGCTTGCTTATTGGAGGGAGAGAAGGATCGTGTTTATCATATAATTCAAGGTTTCGTTTTTTTAAACAAAAAGTCTGTGTTTTGCGGTATTTTAGTCTTATCAAGTACATTTTTTTGAATATTTTTTGTCAATGAAAACATGACATTTTCATCTTTTTCAATCACGACATTATGTGAAACCTTTAAGTTAATCTAGCCAAAAATATCTCAGTAAATCTATAAAAAATATGAACAAAAAATAAACAAACTTTTGTATTTTTGTCAACAATGTTGCATGTTTATACGCCAGAGTTTAATGACATTACATTACACGGAGATCTGGCCTGAATTAGTTGAGTTATCTAGCTTTGGAATAAATTATTTGACTGGCCAGCCGGATACTAAAGGATGTGAGATTTAGTTACGACAAGAAAAAAGGAGGGGTTGTAAAATCGAACAGACGCTAACCTGGCCTCTCGCCTGTTCTTAACCAGCATAAGAAGAACGAGGAGACGGAGAACAAGAAGAAGAAGGAGGTGAACCTGGTCATCTCTCACAGTCACTCTGCAGACAACTCCAACCTCTCTGCTGACGGAGACGACTCCTTCATCAGCATGGACATGGACTCAGCCATGCCCAGTCCTTTTAGTGAGGTGAGGAAGTCTGGTCGGAAACACACAAGGGAGTGAGTGAATGTCTAGTGAATGGCTTCTCCATTAGGATCCAAAACTGTCTCCTCTTAATGTGGTTTGGTTATTAATTATGAATTCCTTTCTATCCTCTTATCTGCTCTATATCCTCTATTCTGCTTTGCTTCCTTGCTCCATTCTTCCTTACTTCCTTCCTTATCCTTCCTATTCCTTGCATCGTTCCTCTTATCGTCTCCTTTGCTGTACGGCCCGGTTCCCTTACTTCCCGCGGTGTTGACCCCCAGCCTGTGTGTGTGTCTGTGTTGGCTCCTCTTCCCGGACAGATCTCCCTGAGCAGCGAGCTCCAGCCCGGCTCGTTGCCCCCGGACGCCGACGCCGACGAGAGCAGCAGCGACATGCTGGTCATCGTGGACGATCCGGTGTCCTCGGCGCACCAGTCCCGCGCCACAAACTCCCCCTCCTCAGTGTCCGGATCAGCCTCCGACAACATGAATGGTGAGGGAACCAGTTGGCCGAGTTTGACTTTGATGAAGGGAGTGGAACAGTTCACTGTTCGTGCCTTATTTTAGGAGCTACCAGAATAAACGGAAATGTGATACTGGCTTGTCAGTGACACAAGAAATACACTTTGGTGAGATTAGGGCTAGTACTTGAAATTCAATGTGGTGTTCAGATTTCAAGATTTTTTCAGTGCTAGAAATTGTAAATGCATAAGATAAATTACTATCTTACTGCATAGTTATTAATAAAATGAGCCTAATTGCTTTTGTGAATTAAAACAGCTGGACTGTGCTTGAAAGGGGCCTGAATTTGACTTGAGTAAAGGTGTAGGAACTCTGTCAAGAAGACCTTATTTTACTTTGCCAGCTTGTTTCTGTAAAATGTATATGAAATCTTCGTACCGTGCCTTGTGGAGCTCCAACCGTAAAACGCTTTTTGGTATGTCCTATTGTGTAATTGCTGTTTAATTATACAATTCAATTATATTAGAAGAGGAATAATTGGGAGGGATGAAACCCTATTTAATGGACACACATGCAGAGCACACAGCTCACAAAGATACATTTGTTCTTTGCTTTTAACCCATCCTTGTATCAGGAGTCTAGTACTAGGAGCAGTGGGCAGCTATTGTGGGGTAATCAATGAATACTCACATTTAACATTTGCTAAGACAATTGTCACATTTACATTGCAGTGGAAATTAACTAAGTACAGTTTATCAAGTACTTTAAATACTTAAATACATCACCACCAAACTTCAAATGGTAATTTACTTTTAGCTTAACTACTTTTATTTTATTTTATATTCTTGTTTAGATTCAGGGGACTACATTTACTTGAATTCTTTTTTACAACGCACACTGTCCAATTGTTTATATTGGATGGTTTCCTAATTTCAGATAGTGTTGCTACATAAACTCTGTCCTTCTCAAAACCATAGCATAACCTTGGTGTTATCTTGTTATCATATTAGAAGTATGTTAGAAAAGCAGATCTGGGTGTGACTTACATGAAGGTCATTGCAGTACACACAAGTCCTGCTGGTCCATTTCAAGCAGGATTTGTGTTTATATAGGCCTCCATCCACTGAGCAAGTAGCCTGTTGCCTCATACGTATTATGTAGCTGATTATAGAGAATTATGAGGGTTTTATTTTGCCCTGGTTGCAATTTTTTAGTATGTTCCGTACTGTGGGATCTAGATCAACTGTGGTTTTTGCAGTATATCCCACTTTGGATGCACTGCAATAAAGTAATCCCTCCTAAATACATGCTGCTTCTTTGAAACCCCATTGGGAATTTTGCCGCCATACTAAGAGGCTTCTGTCAGAAAGATTATAGAAAAAAAGTGTGAGTTTAATATTTGAACATTATGCAGGGTTATTGAAAGAGCTAAACAGAGTTGACATTGGACAGAAAGAGTAGGTGGAGAGAAAGGGGGGGAGAAGGTTCCTTTAGGGATGAGGAACATTCCAGTGAGACAACCTGGCTGTAATTCTGAAAAGCCTATGGAAAATGAGAACAATATTCCAGTTTTAGCTTGAGCCTGTACTTAAGGTAATGATGAGTAATGATTATTGTGTAGTTATACTGCGATGCTGCAGTATAGCTATCATCTGAGTTTCCTTGAAAGATTGGGTTAATGCCAAATCAGACATTTCTCTCACACACTGCTGTGTTCTCAGAATGTGTTAAAGCCATTATGTATTCCAGGAACTTGTACAGCTTGCTTTGGAAAGGATGTGGATCAAAATAATAATAGGAACATATTTTTCTGGATTTCGTCTTCAGGTGTTTCTGCCTCGGACGCGGTTAGTCCTGGCAGAGGCCGGTCTGGGCGGAGTCGGGGGCGGCCCAAAGGATCTGGAGGCGGGACTAAGTCTGGAGGGAAAGGACGCGGGCGCAAGTCGACAGCGGGCAGTGCGGCGGCCATGGCGGGGGCGATGGCCGGAGCAGCGGCTGCCTCTGCAGCAGCTTTTGCTGCGTACGGTTACAGTGTCTCTAAAGGTTGGTGAATAGCACACACGCTTTCGCACAAATATATTGAACAACTTAACCAAATCATTATTAAACAAGACAAGTTGGGGTCTATCAGTGAGATTAATTGACAGTGGCAATCCGAAGGTGTAGTTGATTATCATGCATAAGGGCACAAATAATTTCCTGATAGTCTAAAATTGTTAATAGTCCAGCAACAAGTCCTCAAAAAAGGCTTTAGTTTTCGAGATACCCCTACCCGAGGTAGAACAAATGAAAACAATGATTTTTCTTATCTTTATGGTCTCCCATTAATGAAATTGATTGTTGTCAAATTTTATTTTGGGGGAAACATTTTTTTTTTGGGTTGTTCTAGAACTACCCCAATCCCTGAAAAAGAGCCAAATTAGACCAGGCCGAATGTGGGAATGGTGACTAAAAAGCCCATAACTTTATAATGACAATTATTTTCCTCTTCAGATTTGCTGAGGTATGAACCAGGTAGCTGTCCTACATCACCAAATAGTCAGACAATTATTTAACTAAAAGAATACTGAATTATATTCCTGTAAACTTAGCTTTAGTTTAGACGGAAATGGTACTTTTTGGTGATAGGAACATAGGACTCAATCACTTTTCTCTCATTTATCAGAAAAACAGAAATTCCTAAAAGATATACCATTACTGAATTGTCTAGGGTGCTATTGAACACTAACCAGTAGTTGTATGGAAATATCTGGTACAGTTCTATTGCAAGTGAGATTTCTTTAGACATAGACCTACCTCTTCTCTGATACAGGCAAATTCCGAATGGGGGATAAGTGGCATAATAGCCTATAAATTAAGAATGCTCACTCTGATGGTCATCATATTTGGAGAGGGAAATACCAGGTGGCTGAACTACATCACCAAATAGTCAGAATAAGAGTAACCCAATACAATAAAGTGTATTAGTTCTAAATTGCAAGCCTCTAAAACATAGGTGTAAATAGTACAGGTTTTATTGAAACTGGAACCTTAATTCAAAGTACAGTATACAATTCATCAAATAATTCAGTGAGAGGTCAAGTATATAGATACTAGAATATAATGTTAAATGTCAGGTTCCTCAGAAACTCTAGGGCAAACAGCAGGTGCAGAACTCCGTCCAGGGAAGGCCAACAGAGAGGCACTGGCACTTTCCACTCTCTCCACACTTTGCATCTTTGCAATACAAGTGAGTAATGTCTCTCACTTCTGTAGGTGCTGGGGGTTTTGTAAATAGCACTGGTTGAATGGCCCCATCTCTGACAATCCACCCCTTGCCAACAGGACTCCATAACAAGGGTTTGGGTTCGGGCTGTGACACCATCGCTGTCTGAAACATTGCTCTTTACATGTTGTTGAAATGCATCCTCTGTTGGTGGCAGATTTTCTGAGGCTGCATCTGTTGTTGATGCAATTATGAACCTCAGTTCATCCAAGTTTGTGCACATCAATCCAATTTCCTTTTTTCCATATAGCAGAAGTGCCAATTCTCTTGCGACTGGCAAAGACTCTTCCAAGCTGGCAGAGAGTCCACAAGGCCAGATCTTTGAGCTCGCTGAGATGGGTCTTGAGTTTGAAAAGCACCGGGTTTTCCTGTTCACACCGCAGCGGAGCAGCCTCTTAGCTCCGGAATCCGGTTCATTTCGAGCACCAAAAAATTGTCCGGCCAGAGCAAAAGCACCATATACGTCACGCTTACGTCGAGGCGGGGGCAGGGGCGGGATCAACTCCTGAACAACAACAAAAATCCGGCGTTTTATCCAGTTTGTACACAACGATGGAGAAACTTAACAAGCAGCAGTGGTCCACTGAGGAGACCAGCTACCAACTGGGAATCTGGTCTTCCGAAGAGGTACAGAGGAAGCTGGAGCACAATCGGCCATTGTTGTTGTATTCGGTGTCAGCTGTGAGGGGTTTCCGCGCGCTTTGGCTTTATGAAGTAGGCACGCAAACGGTTACGTCATGACGCAGCACCAGTCGGACTCTGGGCAGTGTGAAAAGAGCCGGAGCTAAACCGAAGAACCGGTTCTGAACCTGAAAAGCTCTAGCACGGAGCTTGAACCGGAGTTGCGTTGGTGTGAATGAGGTATTTGAGAAATTCCAGTCCGGTTTCCGTTCCACCCACTGCACTGGAACAGCTCTGGTCAGGGTCACAAACGACCTGCTGATGCTGATTGTCTTTCCTATTCTGTACAAACTACTTGTTGTGCCACAGCCAGTGAGTGCACAACATGCTGGCAGACAGTTAGACATGTCTTTTCCAATTTTCTCACATATGATGTTGATGGGGACATATCTCTCTCTCATTCCATGGCCTTTATGGATGTACACTAGAGATTAACCAAACATGTATTTGCTTGCATAATATATGAGCAGTACTTCCACACCTGTGTCATCAGACCTCAAATGATGTGGGAATATGACTCTGTAGGATGTATGGCATGGAGCACCATCCTTGTGACTGCCTCCTCCTGATCACTGTACAGTGATGTCAAACTGCTGACTCCTGCTGTGCAGATGCTCTTCACCTCCTCCCCTTCGTCAAATCCTGAGTGTAGTCTCTGTGGGGCAGCAGTGACAATTTAGTTGCTCACAAACATGCAGAGTGCAGTCTTGTTTCCACTACTCCTCAAGTACTTCCTGTAGTTTGGGAAATTTGTTTTGCTTTAGGTTATAACACTTGTGTTATTCTTCCGAGATGGGTGCTCATTACAGATCTGCACTTTTGCCTAAACATTTGTTTTAAGGCCTTTCTGAAAGGCTTCAGTGGTCTGGGGACTCCTCAGGTGGTCTGGGGAGTCCTCAGGTGGTCTGGGAGGGAATTCCACAGGTGAGGAGCAGCTGCATAGAAAGCCCGATCCCCCATTGTAGGGGGGGTTGGTCCTGGGGGGGGGGGCGAAGCAGAGGATTTGTTGTGGAGCGGAGGTTGCGTGTGGAGGTTTGTGATGTGAGTAGTTATTTTAGGTATGAAGGAGCATTCCCGTGGATGCACTGATGGGTGAGCAGTGAGATCTTGTATTCAATCCTGAATGAGACAGGAAGCCAGTGGAGGGAATGAAGAACAGGTGTGATGTGGTTGTACTTTCTCACCCTCATCAGGATCCTAGCAGCACTGTTCTGTACGTATTGGAGCTTCTGAAGGCTCCCGCTAGGAGTCCCGATGAGGAGAGCGTTACAATAGTCAAGCCTTGAGGAAACGAAGGCATGGACCAGTTGTTCAGCATCTGACAGGAGTTCTGCAATGTTCCTGAGGTGGTAGTAGGAGGTTTTGCACAGGTGTTTGATGTGGGTGTCAAAGGTCAGATGATGGTCAAATATTACACCCAGGTTGGTAACTGATGCAGAGAGGGGTATGTTTTGGCCAGAAAAGGTGATGTGGGTCATGGGGGATGGCTGGACCTGGTTTGGTGTGCCAACTAAAATAGCTTCTGTTTTGGAGCTATTTAGCTGCTGGAAGTTTTGCTGCATCCAAGCCTTTATCTCCTCAAGGCAGGTGTTAAAGGATGTTGATGGGAACGGTGATGATGATGGTGACAGTAAGGATGCATGTGGGATAGGGTCTGTCTTTATATATAGCTGCGTGTCATCAGCGTAGCAATGGAATGATATTCCATGCTGGCTGATGACACGGCCAAGGGGCAGAGTGTACAGGGTGAACAGAGTGGGCCCGAGGACCGACCCTTGAGGGACACCACTGGTGACAGGGTGTGTCTGGGACCTTGCACCTCCCAAGGAGACGTACTCTGTTCTTCCAGACAGGTAGGACTGGAGCCAGCTCAGGGCGGAGTCAGAGAGTCTGATGGTGTGTTTGAGGCGCTGAAGCAGGATGTTATGGTCGACAGTGTCGAATGCTGCAGTCAGATCCAGGAGGATGAGGAGAAATGGGGAACCAGTGTCAGCCCCCATCAGCATGTCGTTTGTGACCCTGACTAGAGCTGTTTCAGAGCTGTGGGCGGAACGGAAACCGGACTGGAATTTCTCAAAGAGGCCGTTTAGTTGGAGATGGTCCTGAAGCTGGGCGGCAACTACAATGATGTCTAACTGTCTACCAGCATGTCATGCACTCACTGGCTGTGGCACAACAAGTAGTTTGTACAGAATAAGAAAGAGAAAAAAAGCATTCACCAAATTCAAGACCGATCAATCAATGTTTATTTATATAGCCCAATATCACAAATGTTACATTTGTCTCAGTGGACTTCACAGTTTGTACAGAATATCAGTATGACAATACGACACCCTCTGTCCTTAGACCCTCACATCGTACAAGGAAAAACTTCCAGAGAAAACCCACAGTTTAAAGGGAAAAATGGGAGATACCTCAGGGAGAGCAACAGAGGAGGGATCCCTCTCCCAGGACGGACAGACGTGCAATAGATGCCGTGTGTAAATTGAAAAGATAATACATTTGCAACATAGGTAATCCAAATGCTTGGAAATGCATGTGTGTATAATAGGAAGATGAATCCACGAGGATATCCATCCAGGACTTATGACCCAGGACCACAGCCACGACTCAAGATCCAGGACTCGCGATCCATGACACAGGACCGCAGGATCATCCATGACTCCGGATCCGGGCGTATATAGACACCAAAAAGAAAGACATTTGGGGAAGCTGGGTTAATCGGAACATGAAAGTACACAGGTATAGACAGAGAGAAGGAAGAAGTAAGATGTCCCCCGACAAACTAAGCCTATATCAGCAAAACTAGGGGCTGAATCTAATCAGCCCTAACTATAAGCTTTATCAAAAAGGAAGGTCTTAAGCGCACTCGGATAGGGTGTCAGCCGTCCGAACACAAACTGGAAGCTGATTCCACAAAAGTGGAGCTTGATAAGAAAAGGCTCTGGCTCCCATTGTACTTTTAGAGACTCTAGGAACAACCAACAACCCTGCATTCTTGGAACGCAATGCCCTAGTAGGACAGTAGGGTATAATGAGTTATTTAAGGTAAGATAGCGCCTGCCAATTAAGGGCTTTGTAGACGAGAAGAAGAATTTTATATTCTATCCTGTGTTCTATAGGGAGCCAGTGTAAGGCAGCCAGAACAGGAGTAATGTGGTCCCTTTTCCTAACTCTGGTTAGTACACGAGCTGCAGCATTTTGAATCAGCTGAAGCGACTTGACTGACTTATTTGTACACCCTGATAATAAGGAGTTACAATAATCCAGCCTTGAAGTAACAAATGCATGGACTAGTTTCTCTGCATCGTTTTGAGGCAAGATATGCCTGATTTTTGCAATGTTACGTAGATGGAAGTAGGCGGTCCTTGAAATTGATTTTATGTGGGCGTTAAAGGATAAATCCTGATCAAATATAACACCAAGATTCCTCACAGTCTCACTGGAGGCCAAATTAATGCCATCCATAGTTAGTATATCTTTAGATAATTTGTTTCGTAGATTCTTTGGGCCAAGTACAATAACTTCAGTTTTGATCGTGTTTAACATCAGAAAAATGTAGGGTCATCCACATTTTTAAGTCCTTGAGGCAGTCTTGAATTTTATTTAGATGATTAATTTCATCAGGCTTGATTGATAAATATAGTTGAGTATCATCCGCATAACAATGAAAGTTTACAGAATGATTCCTTATAATATTGCCTAACGGAAGCATATATAATGTGAACAAAATAGGTCCGAGCACTGAGCCCTGTGACACTCCATGGCTAACTTTGGTTTGCGTGGAAGATTCATCGTTGACACGTACAAACTGAGAGCGTTCCGATAGATAGGACCTAAACCAGCCTAAAGCAGTTCCCTGTATGCCAACTAAGTGCTCTAGTCTTTGCAATTGGATATCATGGTCGATACCCATCTCAGCGAGCTCAAAGATCTGGCACATTTTGGACTCTGCCAGCTTGGAAGAGTCTTTGCCAGTCGCAAGAAAATTGGCGCTTCTGCTATATGGAAAAAAGGAAATTGGACTGATGTGCACAAACTTGGATGAACTGAGGTTCATAATTGCATCAACAACAGATGCAGCCTCAGAAAACTGCGGCCAACAGAGGATGCATTTCAACAACATGTACAAAGAGCAATGTTTCAGACAGCGATATGGTGTCACAGGCCAAACCCAAACCCTTGTTATGGAGTCCTGTTGGCAAGGGGTGGATTGTCGGAGATGGGGCCATTCAACCAGGGGACACATTGACAGAATGTCAAAAAGTGTCCCCTAACGTTTCTGAGGAACCTGACATTTAACATTATGTTCTAGTATCTATATACTTGACCTCTCACTGAATTATTTGATGAATTGTATACTGTACTTTGAATTAAGGTTCCAGTTTCAATAAAACCTGTACTATTTACACCTATGTTTTAGAGGCTTGCAATTTAGAACTAATACACTTTATTGTATTGGGTTACTCTTATTCTGACTATTTGGTGATGTAGTTCAGCCACCTGGTATTTCCCTCTCTAAATATAATGACCATCAGAGTGAGCATTCTTAACTTATAGGTTATTATGCCACTTATCCCCCATTCGGAATTTGACTGTCTCAGAGAAGAGGTAGGCCTATGTCTAAAGAAATCTCATTTGCAATAGAACTGTACCAGATATTTCCATACAACTACTGGTTAGTGTTCAATAGCACCCTAGACAATTCAGTAATGGTATATTTTTTAGGGATTTCTGTTTTTCTGATAAATGAGAGAAAAGTGATTGAGTCCTATGTTCCTATCACCAAAAAGTACAATTTCCGTCTAAACTAAATCTAAGTTTACAGGACTATAATTCAGTATTTTTTTAGTTAAATAATTGTCTGACTATTTAGTGATGTAGGACAGCTACCTGGTTCATACCTCAGCAAATCTGAAGAGGAAAAGAGTTCTCAAGTTATGGGCTTTCTTGTCACCTTTCCCATATTCGGCCTGGTCTAATTTGGCTCTTTTTCAGGGATTTTAGTTAGTTCTAAAGAACAACCCAAAAAACTTTTTTTTCCCACAAAATAAAATTTGACAACAATCAATTTCATTAATGGGAGACCCTAAAGATAAGAAAAATCATTGTTGTCATTTGTTCTACCTCAGGTAGGGGTATCTCAAAATCTGAGGGCCCTTCCTGCTGGACTATAAGTGTGTTGATATTTTTCTATATTACTTGCCAATACAGGAAGCTGGGAGAATTACACAACCTACATTTTGATACAAAAGCTATTCAAATAATTGCCAGATCTCAAATAAGAGCTAGGGGAATGGCTAAAATGAATAATTTAGGCCTTTTTTATTTCAAAATTCAGTATAAATGTTACGACATTTCAATAACCCAAATTACATTACACAAACAATCATATTTAACTAAAACAAAACATGCTTTCTTTAGAGAGTAACAGTTGCATGTTGGTCCGTCCTCCCAGCAGGCCTCACTGCGTCCAGCCCCCTGCAGCCTTCCCTGGGCCGGTCCGGTACCAGCCCCGCCTTCAACCCCAGCAGGAGCTCCTCTCCGCAGGCCAGAGGAGGGGCCTCCACCCCCAGCCCCCACAAACAGCTGGCCCCCAGCCACCAGCACCACAGCAGCAGTAGCAGCAGCAGCCACGGCGCAGTCAGGAAGGGCAAGGGTCCCGCTGGGCCTGGGGCTCGATAGAAGCACTCGGACACTCATGAATGTGCCCTAACTGTCTCAGTATAACACACACACACACACACAGAGATAACTGACCTACTCTCACTGTGATCCACACAGACGCCCTAAACTGAAACTGAGGCTCACTACCCGGAGGACCATGCTGTGTCTGCTAGCTTAAAAAAACTTCTCCACACAAACAAACAGACAAACACATGGATAATTTAAAGGTGCAGTATCGACCAGCGTCCACATTTCTCGGTTCACTTTAATTTGAAAGGGTCCGGGTCAGTGGACAAAATCCGCCTAAAGTATTTTTGTTTGCGACAAGACCTCTTCCAAGTGCTTTTTGGGAAGACAGACTGTACTTTTCCAGACAGGAAACTCTTTTGATTTGCTAGCTGTGAACTAAAACCAACACATGTAGCGCAAAGGGCTTTGAAATGTTGGCTAAAGCAAGGAGCTTCTGTCAAAATGCACTGAGCCACGTCTTCCATTTTTCCGTGTTATTGACTCTCACACATGTACATTAGGTTATTTAATTGTTCTGTAGATATGCTCAGTGCTCAGACAGTAACGTGAACCCTACCTTACCAACCCACTCTTTACCAAACAGCTTTTCTACTAAAGCTACTATTTTTGTAAGAAAAGACGCGAGCACCCATACCGACATGGCAGGTCTTTAAGATTTTTGAAAAATATTTGTCCATAAAAGGTATTCCCTCACGGACGGAAATAAAACAAAACATATATTTTTTGTCTGATGGGGAAATGAAAGATGTAAAAAAATGGTATTCCATAATGAGGGGTACTGGTTGATCCGGCAATGCTGCTAACAGTACATTTATGAATACACTTTGGTTGTCTATATTTAAGTTATTTGAGCTATATTAAGAATGCAAAACGGGCTATTCACCTGTAAGACAGTGTAAATTGTACTGAAGCCATTTTTACTATTTTTCAGATATCGTTTTTCTGTGTGATGAGAAGTCTGTGGTTCTCTTTGACGTCATTGATGTTTTAGGAAAAAAAATGTTTGCATCGTTGTCCTAAGTTGAGCACTACATCTGTTAGAGATTTTGTTTGTTTTGTGTTTATATTGTGATTAAAATATGATGTTCTATATTGATGTACATAATAATGAGAGCGACCTTTCCTCTGGCTTTCCCCTCATTTGCCTGTCTATTTTTATAGGTCATGTGTACATATGAAGAAAATGCGTCTGCCATTTTACTAACAGAAGGAGCCAACTGAAAATAAAAGAGTGCTAAATCAGCCGCTCTGCTTTTTTCATTTCATTATTTCATTTTGTTGTGCTATTATACTTGTATTGCTTATTGTCATTCAGAACCATAGTTTACCAGGGGGGTTGTAAACTTCATGCTTCCAAAATTAGTTGAATTAAAATATTTAAATATGAAAAACACATGAATATTAAGTAACTACACTTTAGTGATTCTTCATACATTTGAACCAAAATAAAACTTTGGAAAATGGGTTTTATCGGAGGACATCCGGTAAAAAACTAAAAAGACAACCTTGTTGTGTAAAGTGCATCTCTTGGCTTTTCCCGACTCTTCTGCATGCAATATGAGTAAAAGTGATATGAATTTATTTCTCCAGGTTTTGTTACATATCCGGGGTTTGAATGTTGAAAGAGGTGTTTTTAGTTTGGCGAACTGACCATTCAACAAACACTTATGGGTCTGACCTTGAGTTTCGACCTGGATAAAGCATATGGAAACAACCCAATCAAGGCAATGCATTTTGGGTGAGGGGCTGCTGAGATTTGAAGTTGATGAGCGCAGCATGCAGCATGTTCTTCCTGCTGCACTCTGACATGACCACGGCACAGACTGTAAACACAGGACTTCCAGGTCTGGGCTCGTCCCCGGCCTCGGTTATATAAGCCTCTGAGGCTAGATAGACTCTCTGACTTGAAACACGTCCAAGGGACAAGCTGCTCCGGCCAACATTTGGGAGTGTACAATGTTTGTATGTGTGTGTACTGTTCCAAAAACAGGTTTACAGAGTTATCTGGATTATAATACTGCTAGAGGACATTCGGCAACCCAGTCATAAACAAGGACTAGCTGACTGTATCGCAGTAAAACGGCCTCTTGGAACAAGCCTCAGCCCTTGAGTGGTCGTCAAATGTAGCATATGCTATCCTATTTGTAATATTCAGTATGTTATTGGTGGTTCCCAACCTTTGAAGCTTCTGATCATTTAAAAATGAAGCCTCCATCACAGGTTTGACATTAACAATTTGTGATTTTCACTCCTAAAGGTGTTTTCTTAGTAAGCCTTGAGAAAAAAAAGCAGACATTAAGTATTTTGTTATTCCCATACTCTTGTGCTTCTGTTTTTTTTTTTAATGAAATATATTTCATCCCTTTATCTTTATTTAAATTTTTCAAATCTCATATTTTGTTTAAGGGATTTTTACTCTGCAAAAACTTAAACGATTTGTGAAAAGACCCCATTCAGTTTATTTAGATGTTTGTTGGGAATGAGGGTCAACGCTTAAACAATTTATTGCACCGTAGTCCTCTTTTTCTTTAACCCCATCATCTAGCCATCACAACACATTAAGAGTGGGTCATGAATACAATCAATATAAAAGCTTTAATAGTGTTCCTTGGCTGTGAATCACATGCCTTATATTTATTTGGGTATACATCAACTGTGATGCAGCCTGGGGATTAATGCATCTAGTTAGTCATAGTACCTTTAAGGCACAAACAACAAAACAAAGAGTTATTTTAACTTTTTTATTGATGTTTGCAACTGAATAAAAGTTGGCACAATGAGCTTTTGAAAAACAGATCACAGGTGAAATGCAAACAAGTTTTCACCATGACAGTTAATGTTGTACCGTCTGTATGGGTAGGATGGAATCTGAACTGTGCAAATAAAAAAGATGTTTACAGTAACAACAATTAATCATAAAGATGTAGCATTACATTGCAAACAAGAGGTCATGCTTCAGTCAAAAAAAAAAAGACATCTTAATGTCGTGCTTATTTTTTTATTAGCATTCAAGTACACCAGATGGTCGTGTGAAGATAGATTTCACAACATTAAAAATGCTTGGACTGGCATGACATGTGAGAAGCCTCAGTGTTGTGCGTGTGTGTGTGTGCATGTGTGTGACAAAGGGTACGAGCTACTGGGAGGCCAACACATAGGACACCACGGTCAGTGCCGCGGCCTCGATGGAGAACAGGTGGTGGTCTTCCACCTGTGGGCAGCTGCTCCTCATGAACTCGGCCAGGCGGAGCAGGTACTCCAGGTTGTGGCCCGACTTCCCCCTGCACACTGCGATCTGGACTCCGATCATCTCCGAGCTGGCCGGCCCCAGGAAGAGCGTGTTGTCTGCAGTTGCGATGTACACCAGCGCCTGAACTGAAGGCTGGTTCTCCCCCTCAGGGAAGAACTTCACCACCTTGGTGACATAGCCTCCGCGGACCCCCTCGCGCACGTTCAGGTACTTCAGGGACTCCTCAACTTGAGAGCCTGTCACCTCGAATGCCACACCCCAGGTGCTCTCCTGTGAGAAGAGAAAAACATTTATTATTTTTAAGGTTTATTTGGTATTATCAATTGGGAATAACACTGCATTTAAAAAGACTGGAAACGCCCATTCAGCATCTCTATAAAAAACAAGAGGCAGTCGCGCTTTCCACTTACGTCCTCATCTTCAATCAGCGTCACCACTCTTCCGGGCTGCAGAGAGAGAAAAATAAATGCGTCACGTCATGGGACAACGCCTGTGGCAAATGTTGAGTCAAGCACCAAACACACCAGCAGCTGGCTGTGCCACAGCAAGCAAGCCAACATCATATCATATAAGTGCCAAATTAAGTAAAGCAAAAACATTAAGCATCTTACCAACTCGTCGTTCCCGCGGTGAAAGTTGTCTCCGTGCCAGAACCGTCTCTTGTAGCCTTGAATGTAGCCGACCTGGCTCCTCCTGTACTTGAAGTCAGGCTTCCACACCAGTGACCCGTACCCGAAGATCCACAGGCTGCAGGGCTTCCCGGTTGTGATGTCTTGAGGCTTCATTTTTTAATAGTGTTGACGATGAATCGATGGAATCAATCAATCTTTCAAATGATGTTGTTAGCTAAGCTGCCTAACTAGCTAGCGTTAGCTTCCTCCGGTCCAGGAGCAGTGGTACCGGTTGGCTCACAGGTATACCGCGGACGGTATTTGAGCCCAACTGCTTGGCAGTTGCGAAGATGGAGTTTCGCTCTTGATTTTGCCTTGCACTATGCATTGCCGTTGCATTAGAGATGCCGCATTATGCCTTAAAAATCCATGGCAGCCGCTTCGGCCTTTGAACCAATGGAAACTAATCAAAAATCGTTTCGGCCAGCTAGTTCGCCGGCTGGTAACGCTACCAATTTCAAGCTTACGAGCGAAAGTGTTGAGTTTTGATTTAGTGTTGTTCTTGTTAGAAACGCCTTGTAGCTTATCTTCTAGCTGCCGATGGCGGTGATTTGAATCCTATCCCAGATAACATGGCGCAGCGGCGCTTACATATTTATACAGTCCACAGTAGGTCGGCGAGTACAAGACACAGTTTTCGACCAATAATATTAAAGAGAGGCTCGTCCACTTCAGCATTTTATCCAATCCGACTTCGGTGCGCCTGAAAAGGCGGGATTTATAGCCAAACTGCTTACGCTATTGGCTCAAATTTAACTTGAGCCGCAAACATGTCTTTTAACCTGATTGGCCGATGAACTGTAATTCTAACTGTCTCGAGTTATGATTTGTCGCCTGTGTAGTCACTCTCTGGCTGATGCAACTTCCAACATCATTTCAGGGCCATCTCAGCAACCAAGCAACATACCAAGACATTGCATCAGAATTGAGCTAAAGGAAGAAGAGGTCTATATATATTTAAGCTGTCTGTGGCTCTTTCCTGCTGTAACGATGCAAATTTCCCCTCTGTGGGACTAATAAAGGTATTCTGATTCTGATTCTAATATAAGGCAATGTGTAGTTCATTACACAAACTGTGCCACCAAGAAATTAAAGAGAAAAATATAAGATGATATGTGAATTTATACAGAAAAAAACATTGAATAAATGATGACCTGAACACAATAGGATTGGAATTAACTCATCCAATCATCAATACATTAATAAGCCCACTATATGGAAGTTTACATTATCTCCAGAGCAGGTGAATAATCTAGTCCCACAATGTAAAGATCCAGATGCAAGACCAATGATGTCTTACCACCACCACATTCATCCCAGCCATCTGGAACCTGGGAGTGAAAGTGGTGAAGAAATGTGTAATGTGATGTTTTGTATATAATCACAGTTTCGTTTTTTGTTGATACTTCTAGTACGGAGGGTCAGTTTGACAGGTCACATGCGATTGGCAGGTTCACTAGGGCCAAAAGCTTATTCTTGCAGAATCATACCAACTTTTTGAAGACAAAAATGCATCCGCTTTAATACAAATGATCCAACAACCATCCGGTTGTGACAGGCTAATAGATGATCTGAAACTATGTGTGTGGACAACCCATGTGCATTTTTAATACACAAAATACTTGGAAGACCTGATCATACAAAAAATGCCCAACACTCCTGCAGGATCTCTTACAGCAGAGGCTCATCTGTGCTCAATAGATATATAGACAGCGGTGTCTGCCTGAATACAAAGCCAGACAACTGTCAGCTCTTCATTATTCTAAAGCACTGCACATCCAGGCCTTTAAGCATCTTTGTTTAATGCAAAAGCTTCCATCCCATTATATATTGCCCTTGCATGTCCATCGGGCCTACTGCTTGCCACGTATATGGGGGCTTTTCTGAGCAAGGCTTCACTGAGCCTTGGGCAATTCAACATGAAATATCCCTTAATTTACACGTTTCTCACTGTTTCTCCAAGTCACAGGTACGGCAGGCCGAGCTGCATTTATCCCCCCTGCAGAGGTGAAGAGGGAGCTTGTTTTTTGAGTGTGTAAACAATCTATAGTACGTTAGGAGCTTGTGGCTTTTTAAACTCAGCGGCATCTAAAAGTATAGAATATGAACAGATTATATCAAAGTCCTTCAAGTAAGTTTTTCTAAGTAACTGTCTCATGTCTTTTCAAATTCCAATTAGAAAAAGCATATTATTCTTATTTGCTGCGGTTATATGATGTTGTTTTGAACATGAACATGAGTGTATACCTGGCTGGGGTTTTATTTTGGCATTTGCTCTGAACCCCACCTGTGTGTTTCTTGTGTGTGGGTTTCTTACTGACACCTAGTGTTAATTAATGAGACGTGAACAAGTGTATAACGTTACACAGCACAGCATCATCATATAGCAATATGATCTGCCCTCACATGCATTTTTTTGTACATGCCAGGAGTCAAATGAGGCTTTAAAAGAAGTGACAAAGATTAGACAAAGCCAGAGCTAAGTATCAGTTTTGCACTTTTGCTTGGGATTTTGCATAATCTTTTTTGAAGTGTTATGAAGAGACACTTCCAAATTCCTCAGATTTGAATATCAAATCAGTTTCCTGATACTACATTCACAACATCCCAGATTTGCCCCTCTTCCTTTCTTCAGAATAAATAGTTGCTGATTAGCGTATTTGTCTGCATTCTCACATGCTTTGAGGTTGTTTCCGGAAGTGCAGATTGAAGCAAGGCGATGCTGCGTGAGAAAAGCCGTTGGCCCTCGCCGGCATGTTCTGCGTTTTTTAATCAGGGAGGAAACAGGAACTGATGTCATCAGGTCACAAACAGGATGCTGTGATTATAACACAATGAAAATGCCTGGCCATGAGTACGGAGACCCAGAGGCCAAAGAGCAAAGCTCTAGCATGTGTTTGCCACTGTGAACGAGTGTGAAAGTCTGCATTAAGGTGTGATGATGGTGGGAAAGAAACTCTAACTATCGGGCTGGGTCATGGTACACACCAAAGCATCATGGGCTGTAACTAGGTGATTTATCACCGCGATAACATGTATGTTTTCTTTTTTTTTAGCTGGGCCAGAAGAAACCCTTTTCCAAACTTGATTTTTCTTTTTACACACACAACTCCTTAGATGAGAATGCCTAGGTCAACAGGCTAACAGGATGTGTGTGAGGGAAAGCCATCCAGATTCTCTGAGTGTTGATTGCTGATGATTAGGGGGTGTTGACTGTCGCAGGATTTCTGTTAATTGGAGGCAGGAGAGCTTTGCATTTGATAATGAGGATGACACCTCGCCTCAAAATGTATTTTCAGACACACTAAATCTAGGGCTGGGAAATATGGAGAAAATACAATATCAAATAGTTCTGATGCAACACATCCTCGATATCGATATTGCAACAACGGTTGATGGTGCTTTTAACACATATTTACACTCTGACATTTTTGATAACAATGTGTAATTTGGTTATGATTAGGTAATGTTTAAAGGTAAAGAATACTGCTAGAACAGTTCAGATCAGAAGATGGCATTGCTTTACTGTAATGAAGCCTATTACAAAAATAAAAAGTGAATTCAAATAATGTCATGTAACAATACTGTAATAATATTGCAATGTTGGCCACTAACTTGAACACATTCTTAGCACAGATCCATTCGTGACATCACTTAAACGTCAGAGGATGGTGGTTTATGAAGACTGTATGTAGCATTTTCCCAGACTGAGCAGATGGCTCTGATAAAAGTCAACTTTCCCAAAAATCTCTTCATTGGTGTCCAGAGCCCCATCCTCAGTTTTGTCTGCAGGAGTGGGTGGTACAAAACTGGGGGGCATTGAAATATTGCTCTTAACCCTGGAGGCGAGGCCGGCAGTTGGGGAGCCTGTAAGTGCTCGAGTGTGTTTTTTTTTATGGGAGGTGGTCTGTGTCATGCACACGGGGCGAGAGGCCTGGCATATGCTGCTGTTTTTATGGCACTACAGACCCCCCCCCCCCCCCCCCCCCCGCACGGCATCTGTTTGGGTGTGTGTGGGGGGGGGCAGGGGGGAGGGCGTTCGCCTTTGCCCTGCGCCTGGCTTTGTTTCGCCATTTCCAGCTTGAGGGGTGGTATCCCTGGAAACGGATTTGAATTTCAAGCAAATTTAGGGCCGGAGAGAGACCGAGGGGTGGCAGCCAAAGGCGTTTCAAGGAATTACTCGAAGTACTGATGCTACAGTCAGGGGGGCTTCATGTTTTATAGATAATGTCCGAAACAAAATGATGGGAGCAGCTGGGTTTCATATTCATAAAGCTACTCCCAATTTTGACGGTTTGATTGAACAATATGGGTTTGAATAATCTCATCTTAATACAAAATAAATACAAGACACATTCAATCGTCATTTGTACTCAATTTCATTGTTTAAAAACACCTCAAAAATAATTTCCTTTTCCGCTTACTGACATCAAATCAAAAACTGTTTTCAAGAAGTTTTATTCTTCAGAAGTTTGGTCCTTATAAATATGCATTATATACAAAATAATATTATAAAACATATAAAGAGCAGTGTGTCATATTTAAATTAAACTCTGGAAACAATCGTTTAAAAAAATTACATTATTGGTTCTGTATTTTTGAAATGTATTATAGGCAGGCAGTGGTGTGACAGTCGTTGTTTGAGTCTCTTTTCTTCCTCAGGTGGGTTGCATAATTTTTTTTTCTATGCAGACTTTTCCTTTCTCTTGGATCATGCTGGCACAGCATTGACTATTGCGCTCCTGTGGTTTTCTCTTCAAATCCCCGTTGATTAGAAACTATTTCCCCTCCCAATTTTATGTTGTAGTGCAAATGATCCAAGGACAGACAAGGGCACAAATTGAGCGTTCAAACGCCCTCTTTTTGTTAAGGCTTCTAGTGAATTTGGGCTGCATACAATCTTCACCGCTGCATGGGAAAAGTCCATTTTCACGTTGATTGACAGTTGAAGATGAGTTTCAGACATTTATAACTCTCAGAGTTCGTGAGGTTGGATTGTGACAGCGGGTGAGTTCACTCGACCCGGAGTCTTGCATAGCAGGCGAAGCTGGCAGGAGTGAGTGTTTGTAAGGGGGGGGGGGGGTCAAATCTTAGGCACCTTTTTTTTACTGATTGGTTGGCTGTCATCATGATTATCACACGAGGCCGGGGTCGGAGTGATCCACCCTCGCCTCCAGGATGGCCGAGATTATAAATTAATATTTCGCCGATGCTCTTCACACCTTGAGTAGTCAGTCTTTTCTTCTCAGAGGTCCTTCACTGTACATGTTTTGCATACAAACACTCGGTCGACATAAAGTTTCCTCAGTTCTGAGCAGAGAGGTTTCCGCCCTCTCCAGTTCTCAAGTGTTCCAGAGCAGCAGTGGACATCTAAAACAATCTCCAGTCTCTTCTCAGCATTTGTAAACAATCCAGAATATTCTTTTTTATTCTGCCTCGATTGTGTCTTTCTCCTTCGTTCCCTCGCGTTTAGACCCCTCACAGTTTATACCTTAAGGGGGGGGGAAATAGAGATTTAGTAACAGAGCAATGAAATAACCCGATAATGCTTCTCACAGCACCTTCTGAACTCTTAGAGGTCATGTGCTCTGGTGTCAACCTTATATTTTACTTGGACATCTTATAAATTCCACATAAAAATGGCCCCAGCAGTTAAGCATAGCACCTTTGAGACCAAGCAGAGCCAAACATGTGTAAGGAATCAGTATAAGTTCGGACGTTTAATTTACAGAAACCAAAAAATGCAATTTAAGGCTTCCCCCCAGCTTAGGACCAAATACCCAGAATAAACTCCTTATCTGCCGTCATAGATGTTGTTGCAATAGTGAGGGATGGTGCACACGGGACGACATGATGCATTTCAAATGGAAGATTTGCTGATGAAGATGTTTTTGTAACATTTTTGTTTTGTTGGCTTACCTCGGTCGCTATGACGCACTCCTTCCTCTCCTCCGCTATAACAAATACCGACTGGTACATGGAGTCTCTTGAGGAACATATCGTTGATATCCTACACTCTGGCTTTTCACTGCAAACACAAATCAAAAGTCTGTGTTAACGCAAACTAGAAGCACATGGCAGAGCTATGTAGAGGCAGCAAAAAGCAATTGTCTGAAACATATGTATAGACTTTGTGTAAATGACGAACAATGTGTTTACAAGTTTGAAAATAACAGTTGGAGGCTTTCTGTGGGGTTCAAACATCTGAATTGAGGCAGTGCGTGAGAGCACCCATTAACAGTCATTTAAACTCAGCAGGGCTGCAAATATACACCGCTGTATGAACACAATAAAAAGCAGATCTATGGAAATATCTCACTATATTAAAACACTTAACAGTTTACTACAGAAAAAGTGTAAAATGTTTTCCTCTTACCTGTACATTCTACTCAAGGGCATTTTGTCTTCTAAACATTTCACATAAATAAGACTTTTATCCTCTTGCGACTTTTCGTCCTTGAACTCTTTGGAGTTGTAAGAGTCCAAGTGATAGTTTTTATGGATAAAGTTCGATTTCTCCGAATCGCAGTCCACCTCCAGGCTCCTCTTCTGGTTGTTGTTCTTCAGCTGGCACTCTGGGATCAGGTTGTGTTTTTGACCGTTGGACAAGTTGTTCATGGTCTCCGTGTCGGCCCTCTCTCTCTGGGCCTGCCTGTGGATGTGTCTCAGAGCCAGGCCCACCATGCAGAGCAGCACCAGCAGCGCCACCAGTCCCACGGCCAGGGACACAGCCGCCCACTGGAAGCTGTCCTGACCCTCTCCCTCGGCCACCGGGGAGGTGACGGCGGCGAAGAACTCGCAGCGGGGTCCGGTGAACCCTGAGAGGCAGATGCAGGATGCTGGAGGCTTCCCAGGCCCGCCGCCCCCGTTGCAAAGTCCTCCGTTGAGGCAGGTTCGTAAGGAGCACTCATCCAGGATTCTCTCGCAGTTTCGCCCCCCGTAGCCCGCTGGACAGGTGCAGGTGTAGTCGTTGATGCGGTCTTGGCAGGTGCCGCTGTTGAGGCAGGGATTCCCGGCACACTCGTTGATGTTGATCTCGCAACGCTGGCCGATGAATCCCGCACGACAGCTACACACACGCGTGCCACCGTGGATCAGACACAGCCCACCTACATAAGAAGAAGAAAGGAGAGGTTACTATCACAGAACATTGGTGACAAAATGAGAAAGAAAAAACTTTCCCAAGAGGGCTTTTCAGTTCACACAACTCAAATCCACAGTGTGACCAGAGCGCCGTGTATTGTTCTCCCAACACAGAGCAATCTCATAGTTTCCAAGAAGACAGAAATCGAGGCATGCTGGATATTTGTCCCCCCTTTCATCAACAACTGCGGCGACATTTACAAGCTGCTGCTCTCTGAGCTGCCGAGTGTTTATAAGTAGGACAATAGACACCGAGTTCCCACCAATTCCTGTTGTTCAGCACTGCTTCTAGTTGCAGGAATTAGAAAAGAGGGGGGGGGGGGGGGGGAGTTCAGAAAGGGGAGGAAGACTGTACCATTAGCGCAGGGAAGCGACGTGCACTTGTCCACTCTCTTCTCGCAGTTGAGTCCGGTGTAGCCGCGGGGACACTCGCACTTGTAGCTTCGGCCATTGTCCGTCTCCCAGCAAAAGCCACTGTGGAAACACGGGGAGTCTGCGCACGTCAGAAGGCTGTGCTCACAGTGGGACCCCTCGAAACCTTGGGGACACGTGCACATGTAGCCACTTTCTAAATTCTGTGGAAAGTGATAAAAGAAAGGAAAAGTTAAGCAGGCAAAAATAATAATAATAGTAAGGGTTAATATATCACAATATAATGTATCTGTTTCCCACTCACTGTGCATATTGCTCCGTTCCTGCAGGGGTTGCTGTCACACTCCTGCATCTCCAGCTCACAGTTCACCCCTCTGAAACCTGGCAGGCAGGTACACGTATAGCTGCCCTGTCCCGTGTTCATACAGGTGGCACCATTCACACACGGACGGTGATGGGTGCAGAAGTTCAGGTCTGGGGGGGGGAGAAGAGTGTTTGTTTACAAGGAATCAAGAAACGAAAAACTATTTACAAAGCCATGAATGCACAAACCTAATTTACTAATGCTTTTATTCAAATGAAAACAGTGTAATATGATAACATCAGCAGCAGTGGTCCATGTGTGTACCTTGGTCACATAATAGGCCTCCCCAGCCCTCCTGACAGTTGCACTGCCATGGCAGCTGGCAGGTGCCGTGCTTACAGGCCGGGTACTTCTTACACTCGTCACAGAACGTGCCCTGCCAGCCTTCTCTGCATCTGCAAAATGACAAAAAAAGGTATTTGATTAATCATCTATTCCTCATATTGTAGATTCTATAATTGCAATGAATATAGTATCTAAAATTGGCCATTTTGATTCTAGTTAAACATGCATGATGCTTAACAGCGCTGTCATGGATTAGCTGGAGATAGCATTAAGACATCAGCAGTCAATAGTACACCAACCAGACATTAATGGCTGCACCACAGATGGTTACAGTCATTACATGCTGATGATATACATCCATTGCCACTTATAATACCACTTTTTTCCAAAGTCTTTTTATAAATGAGTCAAATCATGCATTAGCATTAATAGTTTTTTCCCAACCTCATTACATCACAACACATTTGTTATTGCAACAATGTGAATGCAGAAACTACAGGACAAACAGTCATTAAGGTATATGCAGTGTATTAAGAATAAAGAACAATATTATAATAGCACAAAGGTAAAATATTGCTTTCAAGAATTCTGGCAGAAAGCCAGAAGTCTATTTATTTTCTTGTTTCCCATGAATATCCGTTTCTCAGCACAGTTTGCAGTGAGCCATGAGATTATGGGACTTAAGATGTACTTTTAAGGTTTTTTGCTGAGTGAGCATGGGTGCAGCTTTACATTGTAGAGTATCCGAAGAGTTTAACCTACATTTTATGATGGATTTATGTTTACAAAGAGGGCAGAATAGGATTCAGGGGGAATATCTCACGGCCAGTGTGAGTCGATGTGTGAATTATCCTAAGCTGGTGAGTGAGACATGGTAGTGAAAAGAAAGGAACATGGGAAGCAGAGAAACCAGTCAGTGACGCAGAGAGAACATGAGGGAAAATACTTTCTAGATTTTCTTGATTTAGTGAGCTTCAACATCTTTTTATAAATACATGACAGAAAAGCCCAAGAGATGACACTGACATAATTGCAGGAGACAGAGTTGCTGATGGTAACATGACAATGCACCTCATAATAATAGATTTGTTGAGAAACTCAACCAAAGTGGATGTAATTTGCACTATTCCCATATGTGTTCCTTCCTACACAACAGCCAACACCTATTTCAACACTTCATAATTATTCATACTTACACACACTCGCCTGGTTTGGAGCAGTTTCCATTCCTCTCGCTGCAGCCCTCCAGACAGATAGCTAAAGCAGAAGAAAAAATACAAAGATACAGTTATATATAAACGTACATGCTCTTTTGTGAGGCAACATAATATTAATTTCCCACCCCTCAAAAACGCCAGTAAGGAGCACTATAGGCAGCATACTGGCCTTGTCATAAGAATACTATGGATGTAAACCAACACTGTATGAGCCTCACACTCCATAACAACCAAGGCCCTTTTCCTGAAATAGCCTGAAACTGTGACCTTACATTAAGTACGTGAGGCTTCATTGTATCTTAACTTTCCTTGGAGGCCTTATTTTGATCTAAACCTGTCCGCCACACCCCCAGCTGCTATGGGTAGGGTTTGTTTGTCCTGTTTTAAGTGTACTGGTCTGGCCTGACACTGATTCGCGGGACAACATAGCAGGCGACTGACGGTAAGCGGCCGGTTTAGTCCGGAGAACAGATGCTTGCTCTCAATAGCAGACAGCTGTCACTATTGTTGTTTGTGGTCTGCCAGAACCATATTTGCAGCTGCCACTACCGCGCGCCCAACAATGGAAGGGACTAAACATCGATGGCGCGTGGCGGATAATAATGCCGCGATTAACCTTGGCGCGTGCGGTCGCTCGAGCTCCTCCTATTAATGCCCGCGCACCCCTCTCCGTCTGCGGATTATGTTACCGGGCACGCGCTGTACAGTAGCCTACTTCATGAACAGATGTGATTAAAAAAAAACACAAACTCTCTGTATTATTTGAGGAGGACGTCTTTTTAGACACAACCCGTAAAGAAACGTCAGGTAAATGCACACCTGTGAATCTTTTGAATAGTGTCAATAAGGAAGTAAGCAAGGAAGTGACCCTTCACAGCTGTGCTCATTAGCCTTTTGTTTCCGGTTTAATTAGGAATATTTGGACCACTACTGCTTGCATGCTTGTTAACTGTACAATGTGCTTTACTGTGCTTAAAAACTGCGTTTCGTCAACCTCCTAGGCCTAGTAATGCCCAGGCTTGTTTAAATTGATGTATGGGAGTGTGAGTTAGAGGGGAAATTATAGCGTCTGAAAGATGCCCAATCCATCTTTCTCATGTATATTTTCTGTAGTCACCGACGATTGATGTGTCTGTAATTGCAACACGTGAGCCCATCTGGTTAAAATTTGGCGCCACAGTCAAAATAGCACATGCCAATTTCTCTTTCACCACTGAATGACAAGGATGACAGATCCGCTGTCACCCATGTGGCCACACATCCAGCACATGGTAACTATTACTCCCACAGTGCCTCCTTCCATCCACTCTTTGATTAATTTGTTTTGATGAAAAGGGCCCTTGGTATTGTAGAGCCAAATGGCATCAGGCCTCCTCATAGACTGATTCAGAGCTGTCCAAAACATGGGAGTGTTGCTCTATGATTTGGCCAAGTGGGTTAGCACAAGTACAATGTGCCTGTTGTCATGCAAAGCCGCCTTTCCCTCAGCCCATATTCAATGAGTATTCACAAACCCACAGCCAATTACATATCAGAATTATATAACTGCAAATTATATAAGGCGTACTACACCAAAATTGTCTGTCAGGCTTCCCATATATCATTACGTCATGACTTGTTATAGCACTCAGCGTCTTGTGGCCTTAATGATGATGACCTTTGGGTTATCTTACAGCTTAATAACTACTGATATCTGTACCTGGTGCACGCTCACATCTTTTCTTTCTCCATGGCCAAAGCCATGACGATGAAGGGCAAAGGTCAAACACAATCAGGAATTCTTGCTGAAAACAAGTATTTTAAGGTAAGGACTGTCTACCAAATCCTACAAAGAGTTCTCATCAAACTACAGGTTGAAACAGATTTCACTTTAAGTCATTTGCAAACATCTGGAAGACCTTCTGGTGTTCAGTAAAATACACAGAAACGGGCTCCGTGCAACACTGAACAACAAAACTCTGGTGTCAACTAAAATACAATAGAGCAAGCCCAGACTGCAGATATACAGTAATTCATATGTTGTAGATTGCTTACGTTCTTCGCAGTATTTCCCCTTCCAGCCAGGCAGGCAGGTTAACTGCCCGTCGCGGTTGCAGGTGTAGTGGCCAAATCGGTCGTCCCTGGGCGAGCATTTTTTGGAACAACTTTCTCCATAGTAACTTTCGCTGCAGATGAATCGGTAGGAATATCTTAGCTCGGTCTGCTTTCCCGTCTGCGTGTTTTGAGACCAATCAGTTCCTACTCCCATTTGTCTTTGGATGGCAATAAAGCTTATCAAGAATTCAGGGTTGTTGGTATCTGAAGAGGGGAAAAAAGAGAAGAAAGTCAGGATACATGTAGGGTGGTATAATAACCTGTTTAATTCTTGGAAGGATTGTGGTTTTATGTCAATAGATGCCTCATAAATAGCTTCTGGGTTCAAATATCATCCACTTTCGCTTTTATAATCTGCCCAGTACCAAGCTGCATCCCTTATCAAATCCCATACAGCCTAGATGAAAGATAAACTCAGGTTGAAATTTCCTCTTTCTTTCTTTCTTTCCATCAGCAAAAACATTCCCAGGCTCAGTCCCCTCTTCCAAAGGGCGGAACAGAGTAAGGTGTAAAATACAGGAAGATGTAGTCAGGGGTTTTTGGCAGGCACTGCATATTCTCACCAAAGCCCACAGCTCTTTCCCACGACCAAAATAAACCAGAGGAAGTTCAATTGTATTGGGTATAAGAATGAAAAAGGTGTTCTGAAGTTCATAACAAAGGAGTGAATAGGCATGAAAATGTGTGAAATTATGAACAATTAACGGGAGGGAAATGCTGAGTGACTGAGATGTATTTAATATTTGTGAATGTATTTGATGAAAAACGGTAAACTATACAGGGACTCATATGTTAAATGTACTGACAGAGCTCCCTCCCGTGGTTAAAAAAACCGTTGCACTTACCTACAGGTAGATTTCCATAAGGTGAATGCCAGGCTTCAATTATTAATGAAAAGGACCCCTAAGGAGAAAACACAGCAGATGATTAATATCCATTCTAGATTCTTTGTGACTTTTTCCAATCAAAAATATAAAAAAATGTCAAAAGAAAAGCTTTATTTTTTATATTCTGTTTCACAGACTGTTGATTGTTGAACATATATTACACTAAATGTGCTTCAATGATGATTGGATGGCATTTTGGATTTTGAAATAAACCATTGGCAGTCAAATCTGTTTGTCAACAGTGTTACCTAATAAATGGATTATGATCTGACCAATAACTGGTGCGCTCCCAAAATGCAAGGCAGTTCCCTGAAACAACATAAAGGCGCTCGCTGTAATAACAACTAATACATTGCTTCTGCAGGCTCTTACCGGCCATCCAAAGGTGAACGGTATCTGAATCGGTTTAGGTAAAGTGCCACTGTCCTTGGCGCTGAAAGAGTTTGTCCCCAGCACCGCTGTCATTGTACTTCCAAAGATGCAGTCACCTGGCGAGACCACAGCCTGATAGTTCTTCAAGCAAATTCTGAAATATGTCCTGCAGTTGGGTTTGCATGCATTCCCGTTTGCCAGCAAACCTTTGTGGTTTTTAAATTCGTGCAGTTCGAGCTCAAAAACACCGGATCCAAATACCTAAAAGAGAAGGGGAATATGATTTAAGGAAAAAGGTTGGTGCGATTACATATTGCTTATTCTTTGAAAAATAAATGAAAAAAGTGGCTCTCCATGTGTTAACGCCGAGGAGATGTGGAGATGAGTTATCCTCCTTCATACCTGTGATATCAACGTGGTGCTGAATGCGATGGTAAAGGTGAACCAGGCTGCCATCCTTCTCGCTTCTCCAGGGCAGCCGCGTCACCAGCCAATAAAGCAGTAAAACCTTCCTATTCCAAAGTATTTACACCAAGGTAAACAGATGGAAAAATTCAAATCTAAAACACGTATAAATCCTTCTTCACTCCCAGGGAGTTCTCCCGTAGCTCCTTGTTGGCGTGCGTCAAACGCGTCCAGAGAAAGCGTTTCCAAGTTATCCAAAGGTGAGGGAAGAGCAAATATCCACACAGCCGTGCTTCTTTCTGTCAGCAGGCGTCCCCTCCTTGCGTGGTACTGTACTCCACAATGGCCCCTCCGCTGTGCGCTTGTTTTGGTGCTGAACTTGGGTGCGTCAGTGCGCCACGGATGTTCACCACTCGTCTTATTACTCGTGAATGAAGGGTATAGTGTCCCCTCCTCGATATATAGACTTGCACTGCGCTGCTCATTACATAAACTGTCAATCACTCCAAAAGCCACCGCCCACTCCACATATTCAACCCCCTTCCCTTCCAACCCAACAACAATTATCCAGATTTAAAACCCACTGGCACTGCGCTGGCTGACCACCATGATACTGGGCGGTTATTAACAAGCCCCTAACATCTGTTGACATATTTTTAGCGCACAATGCGCCAGGATGCACATTTGCACATCACGGACAGTGGGTGAGGACAATGAAGGGGAGCCAAAATTTCGAGAATAGAAATCAGGAATTCAATTACTGTCTTCCTCCTTGCACCCTTTTGCCATTGGTTCCAGTCAATTGCACACCTAATTGGCCCTCACACTGCAGCGTAGTGCGCACTATTTCCTCTCAGACCCTTCACTCTCTGGAGTCATAGTAACTCTCCCCCGGGCTTTATCACTATTATACTAGACATTTTTATGCTGGAAACACTTTCTTCTTTTATTATTTTTTGTGACATTTAGAAAAGCAAAACAGACCCTATGCCTTAACCAATTACACTGTGCTGGCCTAATATACTCATATATATTATATTTATTTATTAAATAAACCCACAATATGTGTCGTTTTACACACATGAATTAACTCCAATACAATTATACACGTTTCCTTTTACGCACGGCAAAGTGTGTTTTATCTTGTTGGCGGCGCGTGCTCCTTCATGCCCACCCATGCGTTTTACAGTTTAGAGGCAGCGTGCCTCCTATTGTTGCGAAGCGTGTCCCTCTTTCGCCCTCATGCGGGTGTAATGTGCGAGACGGGAGACATAACTATTCAGCTGTATGCAAATGAGCTCCCTCTCACTCTCCCTCTCCCTCTCCCTCTCTCTCTCTCTCTCTCACTCACACACACACACACACACACACACACACACACACACACACACACACACACACACACACACACACACACACACACACACACACACACACACACACACACACACACACACACACACACACACACACACACACACACACACACACACACACACACACACACACACACACACACAATCACCTAGATCTGTACAATTGGTTTATTCTCCCCCCTTGGCCTTTTACAGCTAATAGCAATGACATGGGGTGTGTGCAGCGAGGTTGCCCGGATTGAAATTAAATAATTAATTTGGTGGCCCAAAATTGACACTGGTGATGCAACCAACTAATAACCCAACAATGTATCCCTTCATGAATTAGTTGGGCACCATGGAGTTAACTTTACACCCGCTTATAAAATACACCCAATTATTCATTAAAGTCATGTTGATTATTCTGGAAGAGCCCAAAAGAAAGTAGTCCCTATAGAAATAGAAATAGAAATGTAACCGATTACATGCTGTGGTTAGTGGTTTAAATTGCATGAATATTTACTTGTTTTTTTCCCTTTATACATGGGCTGTTTTTGATCGTCTGATTGGATGTATTTGTTATCCGATCGCCCGTGTCTCTCTCATTTACCATCTGGTGGGAGACTGGCAGCACCATTTTCTGTCGTCTGTTCGCGGAGGGGACCGGCCAATTTCCTCCAACCTGTTCATCTAAATTCTCTTTGGCATCAGTTGTGCGTTTGTGAAAAAAGATACTACAGTAATCCTGTGATAACATGCAGAAGGATGTGTTATTTCCCATGTTGTGGAAAGTGGGAATATCATGAGGCAACACGTTTTGTCCACAATTATGCCACATGAAGAGGATACAGTAGGCTTCTATGGAATATGATGATAAGGTCAATGGAGACATTATTAAATACCAAAACATTGAATATGACTGTGATTCTTTTATGAAGCGTTATGAACAGTCTCATCTCATAGTCAAAATCTCATATTTTATGTTATTATACCTTACAAGTTGTACACAAATACATGAAAACACTTTATTGAGAAATGAACACCAATCTTTAATCTTTCCCAATTGCTAATGTGTCATAAAATATTTAGTGGTTTGAATTTGACACATTTGCTAGTGGTGATTTTGAATCTGTTAAATTAAAAGGAAACACATCACATCTTCGCAGACATGCAGAATGTATCGCTTTCCTCCTTATAAAATATAGGAATAAATACTACAAGCCTTGGTAAGTTGATGTTAAAATCATTTTACAAATAGTTATCATGCTTTTCTTGAGTGATTTTCCCTTTGAACTCTTCTTGACCCTGAAGGTTTGCATTTCATCTGTTGTTTTTTTATGGTAGCTGTGCTCTGCCGAGAGTGAAAATGGAAAGCATCTATATTTATTCAGTGTTTATACGAGGCCTCGCATAGTGGATTGGTTGAATGCTTGTCATATTGACACACCTGTTGTGTCTCCGGTGGGTCCACAGAGACACAATGGCATTGTGTGACCGCTTGTCATGCAGCTTCTCTCTGTGTCTATATGCACTCAGCTGCTAATTCTGTTACTTGTTGACATTACAATTCTTGTGATTCTTTGTGATTTAATGAAATGAGACCTCCGACTGAACACAGAATCTTTGTGTTGATACTCTTCATAGAATAAACTAAACTCACTGGCACAGTATTTCTGTGTGCTAAACAGCAACATTACTCATCTAGACTTAACTGATTTGCGATTGCCTTCATTTTTGCATCGCCTGCCAATAATGTTTTCTAATGGTGATATTACCTACCTTATCTTCTTTTATAGCCATATGTCTCCAGTCCAGCTACCCACTAAAGAGCCATAAAAAAGGCGACAATTGCCATTTATAGAAGGTTTGACAGGTGAGCACGGCTGATAACACACAACTCTCTGCACTACGACGACTCTGGGATGATATGTGAGCCGTATGTTCTTTTCCACACCTTTTAAAGAAAACCATACACACTGGCTATATACTTAGTCATAATGGTGTCAATGTCAGATGGGCTCAGCTTTTATTATACTGAGCACACATACTGATTTACCTTAATGGCCCTGTTCATTATAAGAGAACTGTGTGTAAAATAGTTTATGGTGAAGTACTTTATAATCCTTTGAATGAAAAAATGAAAAACAAAAGCAAGAAAACTTTTATCACAGTTTATAAACATTACAAAAGCTCAGCATAAATTGGGGGTGGCATTTTTACTCCACTACAGGGTCTATATAATCAAAGTTTACATTTATATTAATATATATATAAAAAAAGGCTATTAAGTAACAGCAGGGCTAAATAAAACATAATCCAATCAAACTGCTGAAACAGTTCAACATAACACCGCTATCATATAATCAGCCTATAGTTTACATATGTTTTGTGTTGCTCTTCTGTACTGGCTTTGTTTGTTTATTGTACTAAAGGCAGGTGTCACAACAGGCTGATAGTGCTCGATTTAACTTGTGAAACAGCAGCAACAGAAAGTGTGCATCTTTCGGGGAGTCAGGTATTCCACTGGGATTAGTTCTGGGCACCAAGGTTTTTTACTAGCTGAATACAAGCTAACTGCTAGCTGCTAACGGGTTCATAAAGAAGAGGATGAAATGAAAATACAAGGCTTTTCTTCCCCTTTCTGTCAACTTGGATTTAATCCAATAACCTGGCTACTGAGAAGCTAAACTGAGAACTTCGTACTATCAAAATTACATGACCTCACGATCGCCTCAAGTGGTATTACAAAACAGGACGGGCCAGGGTTAGTCAGTTAGCATTTTTAATTTCCAGTAGATATCTTTGCATGACAATACATGCATGTCTTTAACAAACAACGTCAACAATGTAACCACTTCACATTCTGTTGATATCCCTTAAGATTACAATTCCGGCCACATCTCACACATAGTTCCTTTAAACACATGTCGCATGATATATACAGGCAGAGCTACAGGGAGCGCTTATAGCTGTCAACCAATGCTTTCTGTGGTTTTATTTATAACATGCCATGCTGAAAAGCATTGTATTGTTACAAGCTTATGCAATGCCAGGCAGCAACTGGAGTCGACAACAAACCAACTGCTCTCATACCGAGGCTGTTTGGACCCTTTCACTAAACCTCAAGCTGCATATATTGAGATGTTGCATCAAAGCTCTTTGCTTTCCAGCAACACAGCGGGATGGGACTGACTAGACCTCAGTTCAAGTCTTCATCCCAAAGCTTTGATGTCTGTATGTGTGCTTACAAACATATTCGTGGAAGACGAATAAAGCATCTTGTTTCATGTCTCCTTCTCTTCCCCTCGCCTCGCAATCCTCAGAGAGAAAACCTGCAGCTTTGCAGTTCAACTCCAGATTGTTCCTTCTGCTTGACAGAGGCCTTTCCGATTGTTTGTGGATTTGAGGAGAGAAAGCCTCAGTTCCTGTTCTCACCATTCTGGCCAGTTCTCGTGAATAAACCGAGATTATCTGACAAGGATGTGTAAACAGATCGATTGGTCAGCAAGCAGACACGAGAATATCTATTGTTGTCGATGGAATGTGGAGAATGCTGCTCTATAAAATATGAAACAAGAATGCCTCCATGACGTAAGCCTTTCTGTTTTATCACCTGCTTCTCATGAACATTACGAGAAGAGGATTCAAAGATTCAAAGGTTTTATTATGCACAAAGGTACAGTGCAGAAGTGGCAATGAAATTCTTCTGACTTGAGCAGTGAAAGCTTGTTAGTATAATTGTGAATACATCTGTAACAGACCTTACATTTAATAACAAACTTAAGGATAGTTATGTTTTCTGATATGGCGATGATGTTCATTCTCAAGCCGAGTCAACATAATTGATTTAACCAAAATCACAAAGGGTATACAGTCTGTACCGCATACTACACTCCTTTGTTCTTAGACCCTCAATTTTTATAAGGAAAAAGTAACACTCACATATCCCATTTGAGCCTAAAGACTATATTTAGTATAACAAGGAAAATGCCACAACATTTGTTCTGTTTGGTCCAAAGTACACTAATAACTATATTATAAATATAATTTATACTTTACTTCATAACGGTACCTCAAAATGTTAAGATCACATGAATAATCTCATTTTTCTCAATAGTCTTCCAATATATACTGTATGTGTGCATAATATATTTTTTACCCAACTCCTGAATTCTTAGACCCTAAATGATCTTGCACCGGGTAGTTTTTGAGAAACTCCAATTATCGTACTATATTTAATCTTTTTAGTTAGACAAGTTTTTTACTTTTTCTTAGGAAAGCCCTGAGAACACTTTCACCAAACAAAATACAAAATATCAGTTGTGTGGGCAAAAATAAGTGAAAAGTTCCACCATGGCTGTCTCAAGACGATAGTACAAAGGGAGAGTTTTACAAGAGACATCATCTCATAACTTCTGTAAAAAACTAGGACTTAGTATTTAAATATGGTCAATTAACTGACATGCCTTAAAACGTATTGTAATATCTGCTATGCTGTTTCAACAAAAGCTCTAAAATGTTTTCTTGTGCAACAAAGATGGCCGGTTCTAACTCTGGTTGTCCATCTTAGTCATGCAGCATGTGACGGAAAATAGATTACAGACATCAAACTAATACACATTTTCGTCATTCGTAATGTTATTTTTCATGCCGAGATAAAGCCATATGGTCAGTTTGAGGCTTTTAGAGACTGCAGGTAGTGAGGAAAAGTAAATAACTGATTCTACTGTTGTCAGATAACACATGGATTAATTTAGAGCCTGAATTTTTGTATCGCAGACATGCATGTTATGGAAATGTAACAGAAGCACAGAGTGAAATAGATTTAGACTTCACATAACATGACAGCAGACAGAGTAGCCACAATACTACATATCTGTGTCGCTCATATTTATCTGATTTTGTTAAACTGGCTGACGGGCCACCTGTTATATTGATCAGGGGGCCCCCGGGTCATATTTGCGCTCCGTAACGCAGCTTATGTTTGAAGTCCAGCTGGGCTTTATCGTTAAAAGCATTATAAAACGTGATTTAAGTGAAGGGAGGCCAATATGTTGCAGCAGATTGACGGTGAAGTCGGCTGTAGGGCCATGGGAGGACGGTAGATTTACGACCTGCTCTTAAGAGGTTCAAGTTCCCCGCTGTACACCGGTACCTCTGAGCCACACCTGAAAGAGCTCCCTGAAGGAAGCCTCGGTGACCTACATAAAACAAGTCAGAGAAAATCAGCTTCGGATTGGGGTCTCTCTGGATTTCTCATTTGCTGCAGGTGAAGGAAATGACCCGCTGAGGTCGGGTAGCTAAGATTTGCCGGTTTCTTTGATCCAACGAATGTGGACGTTTAATATTGTAAAGGGTTCTAAAACGTGAAGTCCTTTATGCTGCGTTTGATCTGCAAAAACATGTTTCTACTTTTCTGTTTTCGGTCTCAACAGAGTGAAACTCCTGCCATTATAATTTAAGTATTCCCACAAGGTAGAATTCAGATAAATACAGAAGGTTGGTTTGACCGGTCAGTAGCTTAAACAAGTTTCAAGTTCAATACTTCCTGACATCTTGCCTTCACCTTAAATCTCATCTGTCCGCTTTGTGAATTTTCGCCCCCATGCTCTGTTTTGGAACTTTCTTTTTCTTTCTCTGACTTTTTGGTGTTTACTACAAACAGCAGTGCACCGGCACTGACCTGGCCTTTTGACGAGTACACTGGCAACATAAAACCAACAGGGTTTTAAGAAGTACTGCAAACTTCAGGGAAGAGAACACCACGAGACAGATTAATGTGTTTGCTTAGTTTTTTAATGCTTAAGATACAATAAGGGTTAGCACAGAATAAAAAGAAGTCTAAGTTGTCTGGCTATACATAATGAATTGAATTTGAGTTTAACTGAAGAGGCGCTTTGCGGAATTCACTCTGTACACCAATCTGGAAAATCAAACTTGGCATAAAGCACCCATCATTGAAATCTCACATGTTTAGGGATTTTAATAAACCCTAATGTACCAATTGCACCCTTTTAAAAAATAGAAATGGCCCTCTCAAAATGTGTCAGTGTACTGAGAGCATTTTGGAAACCCCCTTTAAATTGGAACCAGCATGTCTGCAAGCTAATGAAATGTAGGTTGGATGGTATTATGGAACCCATGGAAATGATTCAAACGAGAGACATGCAGTAATTCCTGTGATCTCAGAGTATATAGATTGTGTAAATTTGCTGCCTTCAACAACACTTCAACACTCGTAGCCATGGAAACACAGGCTGTATAGGCTAAATATAGTGACAGCAGCTCCTGAAGTTGATAAAAGCGTTGAATATCATTTACTGTGAACAGAGAACCTTTAATAATCATTCAGATAAGTGGAAGGACTTGCATCACTCTGATAATAAATGGTCAAAATGAATTTATGAACATGTAGTCAAGACCATAATATTAGCAAGGACTCCTGCTGTAAAAATAAAAGTTTTAATATGTTGTAAATGAACAATAATACCAGTTTAAGCATATTTACTTCTTTTCAAGTGCTTATTTGTATATTTTTCAGCTTGCAAAGAGTTCCTATATCAGTGATTTCAAAATAAAATCTAACCACCCATGAGATGAGCAGTGAGTGAGAGATTCCACTAAACAAATCCCTCCTCGGGCGTGAATGTCCCAGCGGATTGGTGCCATATACGCCAGTGTTTGGGAGTGAGAGTGAAGTGGGTGTACACAGTCTCTCCAAAGCCTAAACCACAATGAGATTAGTGTCAGTTGGCGGCATTAATCCCAAAAGTCTCCAAGCAGCAGCAGCATCAAGCGGGGAGTGGGCTGTGGCGATTTAACCAAATAATGGATTAATCAGATACAGCTAGGGCAGGGGACGTATTTTTGCATAATACGTAACGCAAAACAAATGACGCGATGTCAGTGATACAATAGTGTCAGATGGGGGTCCTGAGTGATGTCATAGAGGTTTGGTTGGATCCTGTTTCTTGATTAGGGTCAGGTTTAAAAGGGTGTGACCCTAAAAGTGGCTTAACAATCCCATTAAAACTAAATATTCTGAACACCCAGAATTGTAGTTTTGAGATGTATGATCTTTTTTTTCCAGTGGGTATTTATAGATATTATGCCTTATATTTTTCATGTGTGTATTTGAAGGGGCACACAGATACACCGATCCATACTGATGGATCGTTTTAGGGATATAATCCGATATCATCAATGAAAAAGTCCAAACATTCATACATGTCATGCCTTTATTTTGAAATTCCCCTTTTACATTGTTGTTAAGTCATATTTGAGTTGACTTTCATGACTTGACCCAATTAAATAGCCATATGATATCGTCTTATTTTAGTCCCTGAAATGAATTGAATGAAAATCATATAATGGCAGAATTGGATTTATGCAAAGTATTAGATATGTCAAAACACTTCATATAAAATCGCATTGTGATGATACTTGTGATTGACACACTAGTTGTTTTGTACCTCCTCCTGCAATAATTAGTCTATTATTTGATAATGAAATTGACGAAAAATGTATAAGAAACTAATTTGATAATCCAAAAAGTCGTTTTTGTCAGCTTCATTCAAATTTGTCAAACTGATTGATTTATAATCTTGGATGGAGAGACTTACTGCTTCTCTTTGTCGTAGTAGACACCATTAAACTGAAGCTCAGTGGGTTTCAAGAATTGTATCCATTATTTCCCCCAATTTTCCGAAATGTTGTTGAAAACACTTGAAAATAAAAAAACCTTGCAGCCCTTGTGGCTTCTATTTAGTCTCTCATGTGCCTTGAGTTCTTGGTTGATTTATATTGCATTTATAAGCTTTAGTTTGCTCAAGATTACCGTAAGATGTGGTTGAAGCCCCAGGAAGGCCAGAAAGTTAACATTTGAGGTTAGATTATTATCATTGGTTCATTGTAAGATTGTATGCTTATTGAAACAGTTTTTGTCAGAGTGGGTTACCCACAACAAAGAAACACACCTCTCTGTTTTTTTCAGCGATAAAACCTGTTTTGCTCTTTTGGCAAAGCAATAGCTCTTTAGCCTCTGTCTGCTGCAAAACTACCCACTGATTCCCCACCAGAGACGTCCCCCGGCTCCCGTCCCCTCCCTTCCCCTCCGACGTTGGTACGATCCAAAAGCCCGGCGGTTTGTTTGCTTGGGAAAGGAGAATATCCTCTGAGGTCAAGTCAAACAGGATGTGCTAGAGTGTGGTCCTTCGCTCCTATTGGTTCTTTGTAATAACCCTCTCAGTGGGGCCAACACAGACATACACACAAACACGTATGGACGTGTGCACGTGTGTATGTGTCTGAAATTTCAAATATCATGCCTAACAACCACAAACTTAGTTTTGTCTAAGGCCTATCTGTCAGGCTTTCCAGTTATATTTACCTTAAAAAGAGGAGTTTGTGATTAAAGCAGCGTGCTTGGAGCAGGCTTGTTTGAAAAAGACGTTGCGTTGGGAAAATGTCATACACTAAAACTAATAAACACAAAATGCTGCAGATGAACACGCCACTTAGCGAGAGCCGGGACAACGCAATCAGGGGAATCGCTGCATCAGCAACCGGGTGAGGCTCACTTGTCAGAGATTCTTTTTTAGCGAATAAACAACCTAGGAAATGTTTGTTAACTCCTGTGTATCTAAGCAAACATGAGATTTTGTTATTTTATGAAGCATCCCCTGAAGTGTCATATTTCGACCACTTGAAGCTGAGTGTAGGAAAAAGAACGAACAAGCAAATTAAAATGGTTGTTTATTTTCTGACGACAGTGTGCTCTGTAGCTTTTGCTGCACAGTAGACATGTTTTTCTGATTAAGTATTATCTGTGTTCTTTCATTAATGCCTATTTGCCAGATTATATATTCTGTGACATGGTTCAGTCACACTTATAGGGTAAAGAAAAAGACGTGTTGAAACCATAGAAAGAAAACGTATCCAATAATGCTTTGACATGAGCTCAAAGTAAACTTAATACTATTCAGTTATAATCAAATACCTAAATCCTCCAGATTTCGAAATGCACTCAAAATGCAGTTTGAGTCACATTGACTTGCAAATACAAAACAGCTTGGCTCGTTCCTTCTTGTGAAACATTTAAGTCAAAGTCAAATTCGATCAGTGGAAAATAAAAGAATAATTAAACTTATACAACAACAAACAGTGGGAGACCAATCTGGAGTCCCTACAACTAGTTTAATTACTCTGATGTCGTATTGTGTTTACATGCACACAGAAACGGGTCTGACATGAGTTGTTTATGGATGTTAACACCCATCTGACACGTCTCAGTACTTTCATCATGGAAACTGACCGACTGTGGATCATGAAAACAGGGACGGACAGAGCAACAGCTGCGGTTGAATAAGAACTACACCATGAGGTCAATGAAAGATGTGGAGGAGGATTCATAAGGACATAGGGAAAAAGAAAACAGAATGCGCTTACGTAATGTTTTTTTTGAGCAACTTTATTCATAACACACAGAAAAGAATATATGGCAAACTCAATGTTGTACAATTGAATCTGTCCAAACAGTATCACACTACCTAAGAAGGATGTTTCCAATGTATTCATAGTATAACATTAAACAGTGATGGTTTAAATGGTACATCAATTTGCATGTTGCCTACCTGAAGGTATTATGGGACGGTATTAATCCTTCCCCTTTGTAGAGGAGTGTCGAATGTACTTTTAGCTAAAGGAAATTAAAAAAGGAAGCATTTTTGTTTCACATTTAATGAATTGGACCTGCTCTTATCATGGCTGCTGCTTCCGGGTCAATTCCCTCAGTTAGGAACCTTCCTAAGTGAAAAAAGACTACTCGTTCGCAGCTTAGCTTCACATGTCTTAGTATGAATTATGACGAAGTAAGTCTTAAAAATCTGAAAGGTAAATCAGCATCAATGATGGGCTGTAACTGTCAGTGTTAAATGGCAACCACGTGGGTACCTCACTGCAGAAACAATACTGTTTTATCTACCCACTGCTTGTCTTTTGTGACAGTCAGCCTGGAGCCTTGAACAGACAGTTGCTTAAGGATAAATAGTGGTCACATGGGGCCCTGGAATCAGTTGTCTGGAACATATGACCCAAGGTTTGGTGGTTGAATGATTGTAAGCTTTTAATAAGAAGCATTCATATTACATAAGAAATGTATAACATAGTGGACTGGCGTTTCATATCTAAGACGTTGGTTAATACTGTCATAACACAACTCATATTGAATAACTTTCCTTATTTTCTGAGCAGTTCTCAGAGGTTCTGGGTGTAACTACATGTTCCCGCATGTTGTCATTTAGCTCAGGTAAACTGGAGATGACTCAATCGCCACATTTCTTTTCCCCCTACTTGCAGTCCCTCAGCGTTCCGCATGACTTCAGCACATGACGTCACTATGTCAGTGAAAAGTTAATTGTGTCATTTAAAGGTTGTTCCCACTTTTTAGAGTCAGGAACAAACGCTTCGGGATAGAATTGTGCATTAAGCTTACATCAAATTGGGATAGGATGACAAAGTTAATTAAAACTAGAAAATGCATTTCCTGCTGAAAAAGCGTGCGAATGCTGTAAACTGTGTACATTTGTGGATGAATTTTGCTGAAAATGCTGAAAAAGCTGAATATTTTATTAGTTGAATGGTCTCTGGAGCTGCTTTTAGCTACAGAAACCAAGTAAGTGTGTTGCTGAACTTAGCGGAGAAATGCAGAAAAGAGAAATGATTTGAATCAAAATTGTTACAGCTCAAAAGCATTGCAAGGACTGTTGAAAACTTGAAAGTGAAACGCTAAACTGGAAGAGGAAAAATAGTGAAGAAGCTTAATATTTAAAATAAAAGGTTTTAAAAAAGGTATAAACAACAAAATGTATAGCCTCAATGTCCTGAAATAGCTGAATAATGTAATAGTTGAATGGTTTTCTGTAGCTGAAAATAGGCTGAAGGAGTTAGATATCAGATGTAAGTAGTAGTATGAGTTCAAGTAGCATTACATCTATAGGGCTTTTCTTTTGAAGTTTTGGGTGCGTGGTTTTGGGGAGTGTGAGGTGTCGAAAAACAAAATTAGATGTCTGATGTCAAAAATGGGAGGTTCACCTATAAAAACAATGTTTGGGACAACCTCTCTCTTTCTCTTACACTCTCTCCCAACCCTGTCTACTTCTTTGCACTGAGCCAGTTGCTCAAACAGACAAGCCTGTTTACAGTTGTCGGCGAAATGCCGCTCCTCTGTCTTCATCTTCAGTCAAAGCATGAGACTGAAGTTCCTACTGTGGGTCAAAATAATGCGCTGTGATGTGCAGTTATTATCTAACGCAGCCCCTCGTCCTCCACAATGTTAATCTGTAGCCACCCATTTAGCTATCGCTGTTGTTGTCCAGGCGTCTCCCCGGCAAACTTTCAAGCGTGGTTTGCCGCAAGCGAGCGGCAGGAGAAAGCGGGGCTGTCAGAATCAGCTGTTACCTCATTACCTCAACTGTGTTTCAGGGCCGGTTCGGAGCTGGAGCTTGAAAAGCACCGGGTTTTCCTCTTCACACCGCAGCGGAGCAGCCTCTTAGCTCCAGAATCCGGTTCGTTTCAAGCACCAAAAAATTGTCTGGCCAGAGCAAAAGCACCACATACGTCACGCTTAGGCCTACGTCGAGGCGGGGGGCAGGGGCAGGGGCGGGATCAACTCCTGAACAACAAGAAAAAGCCCGCATTTTATCCAGTTTGTACACAACGATGAAGAAACGCAGCAGTGGTCCACTGAAGAGACCAGCTACCTACTGGGAATCTGGTCTTCCGAAGAGGTACAGAGGAAGCTGGAGCACAATCGGCCGTTGTTGTTGTTGTCGGTGTCAGCTGTGAGGGGTTTCCGGGCTTTGGCTTTATGAAGCAGGCACGCAAACAGTTACGTCATGACGCAAACGATGACGCAATGACGCAGCACCGGTCTTACTCTGGGCAATGTGAAAAGAGCCGGAGCTAAACCGAAGAACCGGTTCTGAACCTGAACAGCTCTAGCACGGAGCTTGAACCGGAGTTGCGTTGGTGTGAATGAGGTACAGTGGGGCAAAAAAGTATTTAGTCAGCCACCAATTGTGCAAGTTCTCCCACTTAAAAAGATGAGAGGCCTGTAATTTTCATCCTAGGTACACTTCAACTATGAGAGACAAAATGGGGGGAAAGAATCCAGGAAATCACATTATAGGATTTTTAATGAATTAATTGGTAAATTCCTCGGTAAAATAAGTATTTGGTCACCTACAAACAAACAAGATTTCTGGCTCTCACAGACCTGTAACTTCTTCTTTAAGAGCCTCCTCTGTCCTCCACTTGTTAACTGTATTAATGGCACCTGTTTGAACTCGTTATCAGTATAAAAGACACCTGTCCACAACCTCAAACAGTCACACTCCAAACTCCACTATGGCCAAGAACAAAGAGCTGTCAAAGGACACCAGAAACAAAATTGTAGACCTGCACCAGGCTGGGAAGACTGAATCTGCAATAGGTACAGATGTAGCGCTTCATTTCAGACAGTTTGAAACGCGAGGGCCGTGATTGGTACGTGATCTGCCCTCGCTCAAGGGAAAACCTCCAGCTTGACTTGAGACCGCCCCCGTGATAGATAAATGTAATTATAATGAAGCCAGCTGCAATGGATCATTGATCCACCAGGGGGTGCAGTGGGGTTCCACACTGGAGCTCATGTGAAATAAAGTCAGATACCCTACGCTGGATGTCAGGGGCGGACTGGGGGGAAAAAGTGGCCCGGGGATTAATTGACAGACAGGCCCACTTAATGCGCGGCATGTATCGGCCGGCCGGCGACGAAAGTATGGTACTTAACAAAAAACCCTATGCATTTTATGTTATTTTGGACAATTATTCATATAGTAATCACATTACCTGAGCCCTTGAATTGCCCAGAGCAAAAAAGTTACAGCATATATTTAGTGATTTTAGTGTTAACAAATCATTGATACAATAACATTTTGACCCAATTTGCCTGACTTGACACATGGAATAAAACATGGGCGTAGGAAGCATCCTCAATGTGGGTGAGACAATTTAACAGGGGGTGTGGGCAGGTGGTGGACCTCACCACCTCTAGGGGGGTCCGGGGGCAAGCTCCCCTGGGAAGATTTTTTTTTAAATGTTGAAGTTAAATGCATCAATCTGGTGCATTTTGAGAGCAAAATTAGGGAGTAAATCTATGGCAGTCAGTAGGGGCTTGGACTGTGAGTCGTAGGGTCGCCGGTTCAAGTCCCCGACCAGACTCCATTTGGAGTGTGGACTTCTACTTGGAGAGGTCCCAGTTCACCTCCTGCCCTGCCGTGGTGCCCTTGAGCAAGGCACCGGACATCCCCCTTCCCCCCTCACTCCCATTGCTCCCCGGGCGCTGTACAATAGCTGCCCACTGCTCTAGACTCCTCTTACTAATGGCCCATCAACCACAGCTCTCTCCCCCCTCCCCCCCTGATCTTTCTTCTACAGCAGCTAAATTAACGGTAGGTTACTCTGAATGACAAGCTTACAGTTAGACACAACACTGTCAAAGTGACCCTCAGTTAGTTGACTTTTATGTTCAACTGCTAAATTCGTTACTGATAAAAAAGGGCTTCTACTGTACCTAATTACCTTAACACTAGAACCGCCAGAGGTTTTTGTATAGGCCTACCAAAAACCGTCAAATCCTGCTATTAGTATGCAATTTTTAACAACATAGGGTGCTACATAACACACTTTCAGGAAAAGTCACGGACTGGGAGACTTTAATATTTTATTGAAAAAAAGTTACATTGCACACACACACAACACACATCACACAAATTGACCCGATTGGCGGTTCTAGTATTAAATAAACTCACAAATTAATGAAACCAGTTCAATACGCATTATTCTTATTCTTATCATTCTTTATGAGCGCAGAAATAGTCTTAAAAACAGATCTGTTTTTTAAATGTAATCTGACGGCAGGCAGTTAGCTCTGATCACCTATGATAAATGCGCCACACCTAATCTGGCCATTCAGCCACAGAGCTCCCTCTATATACAAATAAAACTGTAGACGGTGTGAAAGCACCTATTGTTTTAAATAATGGTCAGAATGTGACCTGTGAGCCTTCTGAATTACCGTGGGACAGCACATTCTAAACTAAAATGTTCAATCAATAAAGTAAACATCTTATCTTATCTTATAAGATCAGGTCGTAGGCAGGAAGCTGTAAGCTGGTGTCTGAAATGAGGTGCTACATCTGTAAGCAGCTTGGTGTGAAGAAATCAACTGTGGGAGCAATTATTAGAAAATGGAAGACATACAAGACCACTGATAATCTTCCTCGATCTGGGGCTCCACGCAAGATCTCACCCCGTGGGGTCAAAATGATCACAAGAGCGGTGAGCAAAAATCCCAGAACCACACGGGGGGACCTAGTCAATGACCTGCAGAGAGCTGGGACCAAAGTAACAAAGGCTACCATCAGTAACACACTACGCCGCCAGGAACTCAAATCCTGCAGTGCCAGACGTGTCCCCCTGCTTAAGCCACTACATGTCCAGGCCCGTCTGAAGTTTGCTAGAGAGCATTTAGATGATCCAGAAGAGGATTGGGAGAATGTCATATGGTCAGATGAAACCAAAATAGAACTTTTTGGTAAAGACTCAACTAGACGTGTTTGGAGGAGAAAGAATGCTGAGTTGCATCCAAAGAACACCATACCTACTGTGAAACATGGGGGTGGAAACATCATGCTTTGGGGCTGTTTTTCTGCAAAGGGACCAGGACGACTGATCCGTGTAAAGGAAAGAATGAATGGGGCCATGTATCGTGAGATTTTGAGTGACAACCTCCTTCCATCAGCAAGGGCATTGAAGATTAAACGTGGCTGGGTCTTTCAGCATGACAATGATCCCAAACACACCGCCCGGGCAACGAAAGAGTGGCTTCGTAAGAAGCATTTCAAGGTCCTGGAGTGGCCTAGCCAGTCTCCAGATCTCAACCCCATAGAAAATCTTTGGAGGTAGTTGAAAGTCTGTGTTGCCCATCGACAGCCCCAAAACATCACTGCTCTAGAGTAGATCTGCATGGAGGAATGGGCCAAAATACCAGCAACAGTGTGTGAAAACCTTGTGAAGACTTACAGAAAACGTTTGACCTCTGTCATTGCCAACAAAGGGTATATAACAAAGTATTGAGATGAACTTTTGTTATTGACCAAATACTTATTTTCCACCATAATTTGCAAATAAATTCTTTAAAAATCAGACATGATTTTCTAGATTTATTTTTCTGATTTTGTCTCTCATAGTTGAGGTGTACCTAGGATGAAAATTACAGGCCTCTCTCATCTTTTTAAGTGGGAGAACTTGCACAATTGGTGGCTGACTAAATAGTTTTTTGCCCCACTGTATGTGTGCTTGGCTTGCTGTTAAAACACCTTGTATCCATATCTCTCGCTAGAATCTCTGACTCCCACCATCCAACTAACAACAACAACAACAACAACAACAACAACAACAACAACGTCAAGCCTTTGGGCTCTGAAACTACGGGGCGGGCAGAGGACAAATACACATGCGTTAATCGCACATTAAAATAATTAGTGGCGTTACATTTTTTTTACCGTTAACGTTATTAACTTTTAGAATTATTCATTCTAAAAGTATGAATCTGATTTAAACGTTAAATTGAATAATGTCAGAAAGATGTGTAACATTTTAAAGTTGGAATGAGGTTTTCTGAGTGAAAATATGAAGGAACAGTTAGCAGTTGAAATCGCATGAAGATTTTTGAAGTCTGAAGAGTTTCTCCATTGACTTCCATGTTAAAAATTTGATGAATTATGGGGTACATCTCGGGAATTATGAAGGTTATGAATGAGAAAAGTAATAGCAATCGATTCCCGACCAAGCTGAACATTTTGATGTTTGAACAGAGTTTCTGCGATGTGGAATGTGGGAGCAGAAGAGGGACAAAAAACCTGGCGGAATAATAAAGAATTTAGTCCGTAGAAGAACAGATAGTGAGAATGCTGTATCAGCATTCCCACTAAAAAGAGAGTTTAAAAAGCTGAATATTTCAGAAAGTATAAAATATTTTGAAAAAGTTGAAAGTTTCCCATCATGTGCTGAAAAGGCTGAATATTTTTGATATTTGAATGGTTTCTGTAGATGAAAGTATGCTGAAGTTATTGAGAGCCAAACTATTGGTTGAAATCATAATAATAAGATTAAAGATTTGAAGATGCACAGCATTCGCACAAAGTGAAATGTGCCCTTTTTTGTTGACGATGGATGGGTATATTACAGAGGAGATATAGGTCTATTAGAACATCCTAATAGGGGAGTTATGGCTAGGAAATTGAATCAATTAGGAAGAAGGGGTCAGAGGAAATGACCTCAGGGTCAGTGAACCTCACCTCTGAGCCACAGGAAGGTCTCTGTCACAGGGCTGCCCACATCAGCTGACAGTCTGGTAAGCCTATATGTGCTTAAAGGAGCAGATGATTATGAAAGGCTTCCATTTACTTCCATTTAGTTTGTTCATAATGGACGGTTCATCCTTTCTGACCCCAAAATTAATTATTTCTTCCATTTATACTTGTATGTTGATACATTTCCGAAGGAGCATCAGATTGCTGATATTGTCCTGTTGTGTGACTGTTAAATGCTAAACCTCATAACACAACTTTAGAAATGTAAAGGTGAATTGAAAGTAAGGAAGCAAATCAGCCTTGTTTTGGCTGGCTAATGGACCATATAGACAATGAAAAGATGATTGACGTTTGGTTTTTCCTTTGCTAACATTAGGCGATTTGAAATGACTTTATACAACTGAGATCTTCTAAAATATTACTTTAAAGTCCTTATGAGATGTTTTTTGGGGATCCAACTCGCCACATCTTTGGCCTACTGGCCAAAACGTTGTTTTAAGATACAATATTTAGATTACCTTTATTATTCCCCGAGGGCAAATCCAGTTTTACACTCATACACATTTTACAATTACACACATAGGCCCGAAATAGACACGCACATGCACAAACCTATAGACATGCGCTAATGAAGAGGTGGAAGAGCTAAAGGGCTGCCAGTCTTCCGGCACTGGGGAGCATTTGGGGGTTCGGTGCCTTGCTCAAGGACACCTCGGCAGTGCCCAGGAGGTAAACTTGCACCTCTCCAGCTACCATTCCACACCCCATATTTTTGGTCCAGACTTGAACCACTTTAAAAATCAAATGAAACTAATGACTTGAAATAGTGACCCTTCAGTTACCAAACCAAGTCCCTACAGACTGAGCTCCATAGGAGTAGTTCATATTATGGATATGATTGTGATATCGATTATAGAATAGGATAATACTGTTAAATTGAACATGATGTGATATTGTCGCACCAATGTGGACCAAAAGGCCAAGGAATGCATCCTTTCCCCCACTGCCTGGTGATCAATAGGCAATCCCAATTAAACACATTTGAACAATATGAAAATAGAAATAATCATCAACCCTACAAGAAATTGAAGACTAAACTCATCCCCCAGCAGCAGGGAGAACCACTAATGATGTTCGTAGCTAGAGCTTCTGCATGATATCCCTGTGCAAATATCAAAAAGCTTTGCTACTCGAGCGAGAGTTTCCTCGATGTTGAGATGCCAGTAGCAAAGTTGTGAAAAAGGAAGTGTGTGAGGAAAACTGTCCTGAGCAAGAGGATGAGACTAATGATATTTCTGTTTATCTGCGGAGATGGTTCTGAGGTATTTTTGGATGGCCGTTGTTTTTTCCTCCGTGAATTCCAGGTTCCGGCTGTTTTTCCTTCTCCTTGTTCCCAGCCTGTGAATGCAGGGCCGCTTCCTCTCCCTCCTTCCTATTCTGAGCCTCTGATTGCATGGAGGTGGGGGTGGTTAACAGGATAGTGTGCATATGTGTGTGTGTGAGAGAGCAGGAGGGAGCTGTGTGTGTTTTGAATCTGGGGGAAGGAATGTTGCGATATATATTTTTCTACTAATGAAAGCGCATGTGTCTCTCAGTGTCTCGGGTGTTGGGTGTGGAGGATGTAACCATTAAAGAGATCAGCATGTCAACTGTTCCCCAAGTGCTGCTTTCTCCGATCCAGCTGGTGATGGGAGGTGTGTGTGTGCGTGTGTGTGCACTCTATGCCCTACACACTCCTCTCAGCAAGAAACAGACAGATGGATATTTGCTTTGGCCAACGTTGTCTGAGTCTGATCTGACTGTATCCTGCTGCAGGAAGACTTATTCGACATCTCTACAGTGAATGCTTTTATCTAGATTAAAATGGCACATTTGAAGTACATACAAAAGTTTGCATCTATAGCATCAAAGTCAATTTTCTGTAGCTGCATTTAACCATCATGGTATTTACTTTGCACTTATTTCATTTAGTTGCATTTCAAGCAACAAACTTGACATTAACAACATGCTGCATTGTTGCGTTTCGGTTGCTATGCAATCAGAAATGTTGCTACAACATTAATATTGCTTAAGTATTTTATTTGACATTTGGAACAGGGTTCCTTGTCTGCTGATGTCTTCACTTTGTGCTTGTGTGGGAGGCGTGTGGCGCAGTGGGTTAGTGCGCTGATCTTCTAATCAAAGGATAGCAAGTTTGAATCCCACTGCAGTCAGCATGTTGTTGTGTCCCTGGGCAAGACACTTCACCTCAAATTGCTCCTGTGGAGACTGCCCACAGTATTGAGTATGTAAGACGCTTTGGATAAAAGCGGCTAACAAGTGACATGTAATGTGCTTTTAAGTAGTTTATCAAATCTGTGAAGTTCGAAGCGAGGGGGTGACATTTCTTCTAAATGAAAATGTTTACAAACGAATATGTGATATTTAATCCAGCCATGGCTGTGAGACCTCGAGGCTTGAAGCTAGATGTTAATGTAAACATTCCAAAAAATCAAGAAACACATTTGTTTCTCCAAGAGTGTGTGCGTGCTGGGATTCAGTATCAGTTTCCTGTGTTGCTGTTCTTATTAAAGCTTAAAAAGAAAGAATGAGATACTTCTCTTTTTTCTCCTAAGTAAAACTCAGAATAAGAGGACATACATGTATTGGCTTATTCATTCCAAAACCAAACTCTTAGTGAATATTAGTTAACCCTGTAGGCCTATGTGTAATCTAAGTCTTGCTACACTTATTAATATAACATAAGTAATAGTGTATTCCAAATAAAAAGAAGAGTAGATATCCTGAAAAAAGTTTAGGGAAATACGCTTCTTGAAGAAAGTCAGGTGTGAAAATTGGTATTGTGTCTGTGCGGTCGGTTGCAACAGTCTCACGGCATTTCGTGTTATAGTCACAAAATTAATCTATTGATTCGTGTTCACCAACACGATTTTCGATTTTTTTTCGTGTCACACAGAACGATTTAAAAAGCAATTTAAATAATAACAAATTTGAAGGAAAAAGAGATTTAAAAAAATACAGATTTTGCCATGAGACTGGGTTGGTGCGGTAGGCTTAGAATTAAGTTAGAGCTAGCAGCATGTTAGCGTATCCTAGCTTAAGCCTAAGCGAGAGGCTAAGACTAACGGGAGCGGGTGAAACACAAGTCTTGCTCTATAAAAAGGTAACACAATCTTCTTTAGTAGGCTAGTATTTTATGGGGAGTTATGTGTAATTTGGAGGTGCTGGTTGGTGGATATATTGTTAGCTATGGACAGTGCTGTGCTAGCTGTTTGCCACTATCTCCACTCTTTGTGTTAAGCTAAGTTAGCTAGGTGCTAGCTTCATATCTACTGGGCAGGCATCAAGAGTGGTAATATTCTATTATTAAACTCTCAGAACTAAAGTGACTAAGCTATAACCATCACTTGAAATGATTCCCACTAGAGTAGGGTGACCAGACGTCCCCGTTTTCCGGGGACAGTCCCCGTTTGTATTGGCCTGTCCCTGGTTGAAACTGTCCCCGGAAATGTCCTCGTTTTTTAATATACGTTAAAAACACATAGCAAGGTGAAATAAAACGTTTCATGTCAGGAAACACTGGGTAAACAGACTGTGGTCAAGTCAGCCCCCACTTCGGAAAACACAGTCAAAAGCACGTTGTATTGTGGCGTGCGAATATCCTATGGATTACGGTAGAGGCCTGTAAAAACTGCCTTCAAAATAAAAGCGTTTACTCGGTCATTAAGAAATATACCTAAAAGACACACCAAACATATTCATATATACTGGAGCTTAAATGAAGAAATATGTACTATATAATGTGATCAATAATAATTTAAAACAAACTACGTATAACTACCACATTATAACTGAGTGAATGTAAAATGTAAGTAAGTTATGAAGACATATCTGACATTTCTACTGGGTGACTAATTTCAATTGATGTTGACACCATCTCACAACACTCCTAAAATAACATTACTTTCTGAAGCACAATTTAAAATGTATGCTGTTTAAAATCTCAAATTAGATCTATTGTCCATCTATATTTTGATTATTATTTAATGGAAACCGTCCATAATCAAAGAGTCATTCGAAGCCAATCAAATACTTATTTCACTTCAGGGTGATAGCAGGAGTCCCTATCTAGTCAATCAGAGAAAATCAGGACAATCTGATGTAGAATTTCGAAATAAAATACTTTTGAAATCTCGTATATAGGATATCGTCCTTCCGTTTTTATACAAGAATAAATAAAAAAACGGTCAAATTAACAAAGACTTATTTCACTCCAGGGTGATAGCAGGACACCCCATCTAGTCACTCAGAGAGAATCTGGAAAATCTGATGTACAGTTTAAAAATAAAAGACCTTTGAAGTCTCATATATGAGCTATCTTCCTTCTGTTTGTATCAAACAGCTCAAATGTTCGAATTACATTAAACCAGAATTGTCCCCCTTTTTTCTTTAACAGTGAAGACAATTGGATATGTTAATGATATATTGAGCGCAAAACTCAAAATGTCCCCGGTTTTCGTTTAAAAAAATCTGGTCACCTTACACTAGAGGCACATATGCATTTGGAGCAGGTGACATATAAGCAGATCAAAGGTGTGTGTGTCCTTTGGTTGAACAGCTCAACAGTGTTGACATTAAAACAAAAGCACACTGCAGCTTGCTCCTCTGTTTATTGCACAACAAGCCACCCAAACCACCGTCATATTGGATTTCTCCTCTGTCTGCAGTTTTCTTTAGCTTCACGACCAAGCTATGTCATTTATTGTAGAGTATAAACACACTGACATACACATAAAAGCACTGTGTCTGACTTGTTTCACTGTGGGGGTCTCCCACTTATCTTCTTATTTTTATCCAAACTGCACTTAACAGTTTTATGTAGCCTGATTTGTCAGATTTATAGTTTGATGAATATCTCCAGCAATTCGAAGAGGATCTTTTCCCCGAAGACTACACATTGGTGTTTCCCTGGTCCTGTTTTTACTATCGCTAGGCGTTCAGGAAAGTGCACGGTGTATTTGTAAAACTATTGTTTGTATCTTTCCATTCTATCTCCCACAGTAAATCTTAAATGTTACTCTTTGTCTGCTTCCTCTCAGGGACGTTCAGGGTTATTTGGGCCGACAGTTGAGAAGCTTGAACTCTTATTCATTCCATTTATATCTAAACGCTGAAGTATTTGCTGGGGATTATGAATAATGTTTCTTCCCTAATACAGGCTACAGATATCTGCTTAAAATATATATTCTTATCGCCATTGAACGAGTATTTCCAGCTGAAAGCTAGGGGTGGTGTTATCTTTGTTTAGTCTATAAATGTTTTTAAGGGATATTTTTTGGAGTGTAGCAAATAACAGACCTCGTGTGTAAGCGTGCAAAAAGGCACGAGTTACACCATCAGGTTGGAATTGGATAAATAGGCAGATCACCACTGCTAAGGTTTGTTTTACTGGGATAGAAGGAATTTGTCTTTTCCTGGCCTCATACATCAATATGGCAGATGTTTCCTAGAGGATGGATCGTGAGGCCTTTCAAACAGATTCACAAACTACCGTAATTGCTGTTTGTTTTGTCTCCCTCTACCCCCATCCCTCCTCCCACTCTCAGTCTTGCGTCAAACATCTGAGGAGCATTTTCAAGAACAAAAAGGAACTCATATTGCCGCTGCACGTTTGGCTCTCGGACACACGGGGAACTGGGTATTGTTCCCAAGCTTTTATCCATCCAGCATTTGATCTCCCACCCCCATTCACCGTCCAATATGTGCTCAACCCTGCTCATGCTCATTTTATTTGAATTGTGAATCCCATTCATGGGGTTTTTCCATGCCTGAGATGGGTATTGGGGCGCTGATAGGATATCAAGCACACCTAAGTGCTTCCCTTTCCTCCCTCTCTTTATTTTCTTTCCTTTTCTCATCGGCCTCTGCCTCTCTATCAGGCCCCTCACACATGCTCTGTGTCACGTCCTGTAGCCAACAACAGCCCTACCTGGAAGGCACGATGTTTGCTGCCATAGATCAATCCTCCCCATGTGTGCATGATTGATGGAAAGCTTTGAAAGATTTACTGTGCACTTTTTTTTAAAGAGAGCATAACTCATCCATCCACTTTGCACCGTTTTCCTTCTCTTTCACACATATGATGACACACTTATCTTCCTTTTTCCCCGTTGTTGCTTTCCCATCCCCCTTGATAATTCACGCTGAAATTAATGCAAGGATTCTAAGCATTTGAAGCTCACTCTCATTTCACCTCTTTCTGTGTTTATTGACCTGCAGCCATCTTTCAGCCCCCATCATCATCAGTAGGACTGTTTGTTGATGTTGTCCTGGTAACAACAGGGGTTGCCAAGAGTCGTCCGACCACGTCTGAGAAGGAGCACGACCCCAAAGCTTTGTGTTTTTTTTTAAATGCTCTCAACTCTACGACAATCTGTTCTATCATATACTTCCCCATATCATAGAAATAGCAAAATTGCAAGATTTTGTGAATCTCTTTTGAAGATATACAGAAATATCCATCACTAATATGAAATGTCACATCAGTCAATCTTGAGTGGCGTAGCATCATGAGCTGTCTCTTTTTAAAAAACCTTGGCAAATGCTTGTTTTTTGCTGTGAGACGCACATTTGTTAGAGCTTGCCAACAATGGAGAAATGGGACATTGTCCATCCTGACTGTCATTTTGGTTTCACATCCAACAGTGGAGGGATGACTTCATGTTCAAGTGACTCAGCATTTGTCTTAAGTAGTATTCTACATGCAGAGGAACATAAGTGAACGCAGCAAGGTAATGCAATAAAGTCCCGAATTAGGCAGTGATGCATACGACTAAGCGGCATTGCTTTACATGGCATAAAGGGGAAGACATTAGCTCATTGTTCAGTGAAAACTATACTGAGTAATTCCACCGTACGTGAGTAAGGAGTGTAGTTTATAGCTTCTGCCAGCCCCTCGCCCTCTCCGTGGCAGCGGTGATTCATGTGATTGAGAAGAGTGTGGGAGGGGAAGTGGGGTGGAAGGGGAGGAAGTGAGGCAGGAAGTAGGGGGGAAAAGCTGGTCTATCAACGAGTCCTGATAATGGAGACCCACAGGAAACCGCTGAGGAGGATTTTCCACGATGTCGCACAGAAGCCTTGGCACTAGATCCGAATAACACACATGCATTATTTTACCCCTTCCCAACCCCCACCCCACCGCTAATCCCACAAAAACAGGGCCACCCACGCCAACACGGGTGCTGCGTTATCCAGCAGTGTCCCCTCAGCCAAAAAGTAGCCTTCCATCAATCGTCCCAATCAGTGTTTTTAAGTTGATCGTCATATCTGTCAGCATGTTCGTCTTATCTCTTATTCTGGCTGCACCTGCTCCAGCTGGGGCACCTTGCCAGCTCTCATCCCGGGTCTGTCATTGGCTGGCAGCAGCTCTCAGGACCACAGGGCATGTTGGCCAATAAACAAGAAGAAAAGCATGTGTACACAGAGATAGACGTGACCCTCATCTTCCTCCTGATTACAAACGTAACACTCAGGACGAGCCAACTCTCAACTGTCTGATCTAACATCAAAACAAATTCTTAAAAAATGAAATGTAAGAGAAATAGGTGTCCGAAAAGGAACTTGACTCGCCTCCAGATCAGCCTGAGAGGAAAAACAAGGTGGTGTGTGTTAATGTGTGTGTGCGTAGAACGTCTTTGTCCCATACTCGGACTGGGAGGGGTCCTTGTTTTCTTTCTGCTCTTCCCTTTGGTTACACTGTTGTTTCCCAGGCCCCCTTGTATACAACACATCCCATTAGGAAGGCTGCTGCTGCGAAGACCTCCTTCGCACATACACATACACACACACTCCAACGTGCACACACACACATGGACCCAGGAGGAAAATCAATGCTGAGAAGACCTTGCGTCCCTTCCTATGGGGCAGTCGTTAGGGAAATGGAAAGGCACTTCCATCTGCGTATGCCTGCTGCTAACAACATCTTTAGGTTCCTCAACGCTGTTTTTCCCTGCTGCTGTTTTTCCAACCACTGGTCCTGGTTATAGCATCATCCATAGGCCTACTATGCTAACCCCTCATTAGCATAAACAGCTGCTGTTTGAATATCTGCCAGATGAAGATTAACTTCCTGATATTTAATGTCTGTTGTGATGGATGGGACATTTGATTTTCCCATCAGCTGTCATGCTGTTACGTTAGCCTTTGTTTTTTTTAAATAATAATTTCTATTGTATGTAAGTGCTTTTTGTTGTGTATATTATGGCTTGACGTGGTGTGCGGCTCGTCCCCATGTTTCAGAAGCTCACCGTTCTCAGGACGTCCTGTAGAGTAGTCCCCCCTCCCCCTCTACCAAAACACACACAAACAGGCACAAACAGACACAAACATGCACACACATACTTCATCAGATTCCGAGCGACCCCCCTCCTCCTCTCTCACAGCTACAGCTCCTTATCTCCAGCGTCCAGGCAGCTGAGAGTTTGTCTGTGTATCTGTGTGTGTGTGTGTGTGTGTGTGTGTGTGTGTGTGTGTGTGTGTGTATGTGTGTGTGTGTGTGTGTGTGTGTGTGCAAGAGGGGATGCAAAAATGTGTGCGTGTGCATTAATGTGTGTAAGCGCTGTAGTGTATGAAGGCACAGAAATAGGTGTGAAGTACAGTCACAGAGGTTGCCTTTCAAGTTCTCCCCCCGTGATTGTAGTCAGTAGTGTGAGTTGGGAGGGAACAGGATTAACAGCTGCAAAGGCGAGTCTGAAGGAAGGACCACAAATCGCTCCAAGTCGACTCCAGTGAGCGGTATCATGGCCGGAGTTCATTCTAGGACTTTGTTAGCAAGCACAAGAGACCTGCATGATGTCATTTGAGAGACAAATTACATAGCTGACCTAAACAATAAAGACTTGATCTTAGATTCTGGCGAATAATCTTTATAGTGATAACCCTCATGAAAGACATACTGCTCAGATTTTTAAGAATGACTTTTAGGGCTTTTCATCACATTTATTTTACTTTCTCATTCTTGAACCTTATTTTATGACCAAATAACTCATGCCATTTCACAGCATACATAAGGTTGGGTATTGTTCGAAATTGTTGGATATTGTTGCCAATAGGAGTTTCATAACGGTTATCCAAAAATAAATGTTTCCTTCTACGCCTAAGGAATACACAATTTCTTCTCCCAACAAAAGCTTGTTTTTTATTTCACAAAACATCTTATTTGAATACAAGCTGCTTTTTTAGATTAAGATCAGATTTATGCTAATGTTGGCATGCTAACATGACATTTGTACTTTGCATGAAACAGAAAGTACATCTGAGTCTGATGGGGAATAGTTTTCCAAGTATTTCATCATGAACCAAAGACAAATAATTTTTATACAAGATGAATGCCATCCATTAGTTGTTGAGACCTTTTACTCCAGACAACAAATGTCAACCTGCTGTTGACAGCAGCTGGTGCCAAATAAATAGTCAAGGGAATAACAAAGTCATTTGGATTGAACCTCTGGGGACTATGAATGTTTTCACAAATGTAATGGCAATCCATCCAATATTTAAAAAGTCAGTCTGGATTAAAGTTGTTGACTCACTGTCCATAAAGCAATGCTTTCCTAAAAATGATGATGCTAAACTAAATTATGTAGACATCTGTCTTTGCGCTGGAAAACGTTTTTCCTAATAATGATACTCACCATTGTACAGCAGACAAATTAGTAGGCCTATAAAAAGGATGTTTTTGCCTCTAGCATTTCCCGAAGCGAATTAACAATACCCAGCATAAACAACTTCCACATTTATTTCCGTATTTCAGAGATGAAAGGTAGGGGAAATGATAACAAGTAGAAGAAAAGTTTTGCACAGATGGTTTATGTCAGGTTGCTGTTGTGCACAGGGCAGAGCTAGTCAAGGACTCTCTAAACAACGTTCCTGTCTCTGTGTTTGCAGTGCATTAAAACATTGGCTCCAGCTGTTTACAGGGCAAGCGGGACGTTCATAGTGGATTTATGTGGCCTTGATACAGATCGGGTGGTAAAAGAAGGGGTCTCGCTGTTGAAATGAAGCACAAAGGCATTCCTCGTTGCTATTGGCTTAAAAAAGACATTTGTAGCTCCAATAGATTCATATATTATACTCTTTCAAGTCTAGATGGAAAAATGTGATGCTGGCTCACAGTTGCTTCTACAATGTTTGTCACACTATCCTTTGTATACGCATGTTTGTATCCCTCTCTGCACACTTCTCTAGTTGTATCTACATGTCCGACTCTCTGTTTACTGGATTGTTTGGGTTTAAAAGTCTTTGATTTTGTAGATCGGTGAATTTAATTTGCTGTTTTCTTGCTGTGAAGGCTCTCTGCATGAATGCGGGTTGTTTGGAATTGTACACCGTGTTTTGAGTTTGTGCATTGAATTCGGGGGTTGCTTGCCCGTGTTATCTGTCACTTTGTGTCTTGCTGTGATTTGGGATTGTTTGTCTGTGTTTTTGTCTTGATTATTATGGGATGCAGCTTGCTGCTGAGCCACTTCCTGTTTATTGTCCTCATCCTGGCCCCGGGATCATCACTGACATCACAAGGTTGTTTACGGTGTGGGAACCAAGGTAAGCTATATTTATCAGGAGTGTGAAGCCATCTCTTAACCTTTGAACTAATAGAATTCAGCAGGGGTCTTTTTATTTGATTTGGGTTGTGCTGTTGGAGAAAAATGTGGGCGATATGATCGGCAGTTTGTTTTTACTGTTCATTCCCAAGTATCAATAGTTTAACAGTGGATCAAAACACTTGTCAACTTCATTGATAATACATCAGAAAACATTGACATTTACACCTTTCTTACACATAGCCAAGTGACGGCAGGTCAATATGTCGAATTATTTTGGAACGTTATTTACGAGAATGTCGTGCAACATATTTTAGTCCTGTTCAGACAATGTCTCAGTCTGGTGTCTGCCCAGACCATATAAACCTTGAGCTTGTCTACTTAGCATACTTCAGAACAGTTCATAGTCCTTTGACCGTTTTGGTGATGAGATACGTTTATAATGCATTTTTACCATTTATTTTTGTTTTATTTCAAATTTTAAAACTTTGTATATGAAGCCCACAAGCCATCGTAAAGCCAAGGTTAACGGGGTCACTCACCTCAAAGTTGGGAATCTGTATGAGCATTTCCAAAAATGTGCAGGGAGGATGGATGCTTACCACCCAAGTGTGACAACCAAGAGAAATATGATTTATAACTGTTGGCCTACGTTATCCTGTGTGGAATGTTTTGTCAAATTACCAAACTTTAAAGGATTTGTTAGACATTTGAGTAAATACACTTTTTCACTTTCCGAGTTAGATACCATTCTTATGTATTTTCGATAAATATGCAGCTGGTTATCTTAGCTTAGCAAAAGACCTGGGAAAAAGAAAAACAACTAGCTTGGTTGTGTTGAAGGTAGTACAATTATCTCTAAATGTTGCTCAATAACAACTTACATTTTGATTGACTGCTTGTTGTGTTGTCTTTGAACGAAGGAAGTTACGGGTCCCTGCTGGGTGCCTGAATATAGCCTGGCACAAAACCTCCTACAAAAACAACATGTTTTTAAACAGTTTTTTGTACGAATGCTATAGATTACATCTTAAAGGCGCTTTATAGACACTTTAAGGTCGTTTTTATTACCCAAGGGCAAAGCCACACTAGCTGTTTCCCAGTGCTTCAAGTCGTTGTGCTAAGCTAAGCTAGGCTAAGTTAACTGGATGCAGCTTCATATTACCTTATAGAGTAGTTGTTGATCTATTCCTTTAAAAAATATGACAAATACGTTTATTTTTCTATGGTTGCCATATCAAACAATGGTGAATGAATACATATCTTATTTCAATTATTAGATAAATAGACAAAAGATTAATACCAGACAGAGAGGAAGGCCAGTACAGATGTGCAGTTGTGCAAAATGAGAGGAGAGAGAGAGAGAGAGATATAGATAGAGAGAGAGAGAGAGACACAGAGACACAGAGGTAATGATATAAGTTTGGCAGCTATACAGAGTGAGTCACTGCGCAGGGTGGAGACTGTTTGCTGCCTCAGTGCCGACCAGGCCTGGCGCTGTGCTGCCAACTTCTGTTAAAACAAAACAGAGGAGGGGGATGCAGGCAGCCCCCCACGTTCCTCCTCTTCTCCCTCTCCTCCTCACCCCATTTCCTCTTAAGATCGCAGCCAGCTTCCTCTTTCATGTCTTCCCTCATCCTGATCTCATTCACCTCTACTGTTCACCTCGACGTCTGTGTGTAGTGCTGCATCAGGAGAAACACGTCCCCGCTTAGCTCTTTAATTGATCTTTTCCACGTTTTTTATTCTGGAATATTTGTTTTTTATGCAGCCATTTGACATGTTTCAGATATTTCATCACATGAGCAGAACTGCCCTTTCAATATCAATCATCCTTACATTTAGAGTTTCAATATTCAACAAATCAAAACACCAATTCAGGTTGTATACAGTAAATAATACTTTTTGATATTAGTGTTTTTTTTTTTTATCCAACTCCCAGTATTGTCTTCGCAGAGCAGGATTGAAAAACATGTCCTTCTACCTAAGTCCCTCTACATTTCTTCAAATCGTATCTTAAATATTTGTTTAAAATGCATGCTACATGCCAATTTCTCCCCCAGAGAGCCATGCAAACACAGTGCCACGTTTTCTCTGCATTCTTTATGACCTTTTTACAAGATCAGCACAGATTTTACTGGAGTTTTATGCAAACACTCCAGGTTCACAAGGGCATATAAAATGGTTATTATGTGGAGCAAGCAGCATATTCTGCACCAGGGCTATAATGTTACTGGCAAGGTTCTTAAAGCTGCACAATAGCATAGTTTTATGGCTGCTGTAAATGAATTATTGCCTTGTGCTTTTTTGACCCCCCTTCTCTGCAGTGTGACATTAATCAGATGCTATAGTTTTTACCATATCTAACCTTCATGATGAATTTAAAATGAATTGGCTTAGAAGGAGATATAAGGGATCAAAACATTGTGACAATGACCTCCAGTGGTTTTTGAAATATAAAATACCTTAAAGTGAAAGGACTTCTAAAGTTGTCATTTACCAGATAATACTAGTTTATAACAACTCTAGTCTTATTTTTATACTTTTGGCCATAATTTCTATGAGATACGATAACATATGCACCAATTTGACCATTATTGCTGAGACTCTATAAAACTGCCAGTCTGATAGCTGGGATTTGTTTTTCTTCTAAATGAGTTCAAAATCAGTTTGCAAACCTAATTTCCCCACCCTTTTCCAAAATGTAACTTTGTGAATGTAAACTAATAGTATGCCAGCAGCCCACCCTGCATGGCCCCTCCCCTCTGAGGTGTGCCGATGTGGGCCAACCGCAGCCTCGTTAGAGGCTAGCAGAGCCCCCACCAGTACTAGACGCTAACTATTTTCCTCAGCTTTGCTTCCCTAATGTGGTCTCCATTGGGCCACTTTTTGGAAATAGAGCTTTTGCGTGCCAATATCACAACTTTATTACACATTGGCTGATTAGTTTTTATACAAAGAGCGGGAAGGGGCAACAATGTGGTAATGAGCAGGGGAGTGAAGTGAAACAGTGAAGGGGGCGGCACTGTGACAATGCAAGAAGTCGAAGCTATGGTTTACAACCGTTGCGTTGAGTGAGTGCCCTCTCTGTACTCCCAGCTTGATGATGTGCCTTGTGATGTAAAGCCACACCCCCCCCCATTTCCTCCGTCTAACTAATCAGCTACAGGAGTCCTAGCTTAGGTCTCCATGGCTACAAATGCTCCTGGTAACATAGGTTTCCTCTCCTCTATTACCTTCCCTGACCCCCCCCCCCCCCTCTCTTTCTCTCACCCTCCCTGCTCTTGGCCTTATACCTCCAAGCCTGGGAGCGGAATTCTGGGAAAATTTTTCCATGTGAAACAGCGAGGGTCAGTGCAGGGGTGTGACGCCACGGCATTGTTCCCGCTGCGAGGAGAGGAACCGTGCGCCGTGAGGCCAATTCCTGTCCGCTCCAAAAAAACGGCCACTTTCTCACACCGCTTTCCTTCCTCCGCCAGACAGCTCAAAACAATCCCAGAGTGTTCATGGGTACGAGGTTCAGCGAGCAAAAGGAGAGGGAGATGCAAAAAAAATGAAATTAAAAGAGTTTTTTTTTCTGTTGGTTTATCCAGACTGTTTACGGCCCATTGAAAACAAACAAAGGGGGAGAAAGACCCCACTGTGCCCTACTGACGCTCAGTCAAACAAACAGCAGGCCGACATTATATCATTTGAAATGGGGCTGAGCAGCCGGCTGTTAGCCAGCCCGCTGCCTGGGTCTCAGCATAATCTGTTTTGTTGTAAAAACAATGAAACATTCTTGTCATAAAAATTATCGCTGCTCCCTTGGCAATGAGTTTTTCATGTTTTCCTGTCACCCTCATTTTCATAAAAAGCCATCTGTATACATTCAAACGGTTCCTGCGGGTAGACTTTGATTACGTTCAATGTGTTTTGGAGAGTTTGTGCATGCATGGGAGCTTGCAAGTGGATATTTAAATGCACATTTTGGTGTTGGCCTCTTTGACTTGTGGCCAAAACCATTTTGCCCCATTTCACCATAAATAGTCCCCGGGGAAACCATACTAGTGGCTGTAATCATATCTGAGCAACCTAAAACTAAACGGCCAAGCACTGTTTCTGTCAAAAGCTAAGCTACTATTAACATTCCGTGATGACACACTGACAAAAGGATGCACTTCTGTTATCATATATAATTAGTTGTTTCCTATTATTTAGCAAATGACAGCATGGTGGGTTTTTTGTCAAGCCTCCACAGGAAGATGTGTGCAGCCCACTTGGTACGTCAGGGTGAGCATGACTCGTCTTTGGTTGCAGCCCTCTCTGGGTCAGGAGTTTAATAAGTTCCAAATGTGTGTTTGTGTGTTTAATAGGGGCTGCACTATTGCATACGTGCACCTCTCGGCAGGCACTGACTCAGTATACCCCCCTCCTCTCTATTCTCGTCCCTAACCCCAACCATCCCCTCTCACGACCCCCCTTGAGAGCCATGATGGGCCCATTGTTTTATTTATGCAATCTGCACGTATGGACACCACATTTCTGCCTGTCTTATAATACTTCAATCATGGAGTTGATACGTAGCCCCCTATTGGATGTATGTTTTCCTGCAGACTACAAAGAGGGAACATGAAAGGGAGGATGAGCCATCCAAATCCCTGTCATACTTTAAAACAGGAGACGTTCCTATTTTGGTGCTCAGCTTCCTTTTTTAAAACATTCTCCAAGGTTTATTTGGCTTTTTAATAGTTCTCCTGTTTTTTTTTTTTTCATGACTGTTCTTGTCCTACCTGTTTTGTCCAAAATGGAAACCGAGAGCATGGAGGAGGAGTGCAAATAGCCATGGCTGCTCTCTAGAGTTTCCTGCCTGCTGTCAGGCTCGTCTGCGTGCGTGCCCTGTCCTCCGTCCTCCTTGGCCTGCTTGTCCCCCGCCACCCCGCCCCTCCTGTCTGAGGATGTGTGTGTGTGTGTGTGTGTGTGTGTGTGTGTGTGTGTGTGTGTGTATGTGTGTGTGTGTGCGTGGGCTGGATGTCTGGGAAAGCCTCTGACACAGCTGAGGGAGGAGATGAGCAACAGGCCTAATATAGTTTGCAAGTGTGTGTATTTGTGTGTATGTGCGAGTGTGATGTGTATGATTAAGGAAGCACCTGTCCCGTGTGACCGTCAGTTCTGGTGCGTTTATCTGACCCCTCTCACATCAGGTGGCTTCCTGGTTTGCGTCAGATGCTGCTCCCCAAGGCCTGCTGGGATTGGAGGACATTAGCTCCTCCTGTTCCTCTGCTGCTGTTCATTGATCTTCGGAGGGTTGTTGCGTCCCTCACACTTCTTCCAAGGCCCGAAATTCACAGAAATGAAACTGTGTAGTAAATGGAACATGGTTTATCTATATTGAGTTTAGCTAAAACAATGACTTTCTGGTTTACATTTTTTAAGCAAGGTCTTATTAATTTACATTTCCATTTCTTACCAATTTGATCAAAAATAAGTGGAAGATAAACTGAATATGTGCTGTAAAAAACTGGCCTTGGCTTAGAAAAAACCTTTCTACAGTCCTATATTTTGTGCTTTTGCATCTCTCATGATGATTTGAGGCAATACAAATGGCAGTTTACACATGCTAAATTGGACAGTCTTTCTCAAACTACAGTCTCTTGAAAACCTACTCAAGACACAGCAAAGACTTCCTCGACCCCCGCCTCACTGAATCTTTACAACCTTCATCAAAGTCTTCACCTGGTAAACAGGACACTCCTGTCCTATTCTCATTCTTCTGTTGACTACTCTGCTGTCTGCCCCGCTGGTTTGTTTCCATATTATGTCTGTCTTATCCCCATAGAATACCTAAAGTGTCCCATAAGGAATGCAACACGCTACCATATGTAAATCCAATGCACAAAAAAAGTTTATTTGAGGATTTATGATCAAGCAAGTAGAAGACTCAGTGCTGTCTTTCCTTCAATTCCTTTGTTGTTATTTTTGAATCCTTTTTCAGTCTCTTTACCCTCCTTTTCGCCCTCATTCTGCAGTTTTTTGGTCCCACACTCATTGATCTACGAAAGCCAACCCAGTTCTTTAAGTTAGTCCTGCTTACAACGAATCTAGCCTGTTTTTTAACCCCCAGCCAGCGAGGTTTTGAACTCTGTTTGTGTACCAGCAGGAGTCTTTTCCTTGATCCCTTCAAAGGCGGCCTACTGTATTCTCTGATCCAAGCCCAGGAGGAGCAGCTGGGTCACTGCACACATCATTTGGGGAATAAAATGATGGTGGGGGCTCAGAAACAGCAAACAGACCGAGCAGACCTCTCCATCAGACACAATCAGATACTCGTGTGCTGGTGTTTTCTCCAGAAACAGGCGGATAGTGCTTAATAATGTGATACATTATTGATCCTTATAATTACATTTACTTGCCATATACATGCTCAAGGACACTTAAATACTGTAGTGCAAATGGCTGCTAACTATATCCAAACCCTTGAGGAGGATTTCTAAAGCCTTCCAGGATACTGTAAATGTTTCTTAAGAAGAACACAATTAAAATGTCTGTATTATACTAAATATAACAATATAAACCTCAGATCTTAAGAGTTCTTGTACACGTCGGTTGCACAAAGAGCTTTAGACTGTTTTTCTTGCATGGCTTCCAAGTGCACGCCGTAGCATGAAGCTGTCATCATGTTCACGTCAAGGTCAGACCTGGAGAGAGGAGCAGAGATGAGAAACCAATAACAGGCAGCAATAATAATTTGCTTGAAAAAAAACCTTTTCTTCACTGTCCTGGCCTAGACAAGGACACATCCCCCTCCCCTTTGACAGCTAGCAACGCATAAAAACGCCACTGTGACAGTGCATTTTGACAGTCACTGTTCACTGACTATTTGGCATTGCTAAATTATACCTACTGTTTTCTTTAAGAGCATCCTGACTGCTGCTCTGACTTGGTAAATGCACCCACAGGACAGCTAACCTAAGTGCATTTATGAGTGGCAGTAATTGAATATGGCTTAAAGGAAGCGATTCAATTACTTTTGTGTGTGACACAGCGTGGCCTCCCTCTTTTTTTGTCAGTCTAATGGTATGGTGCCTTTAAAGGATGCAGTCCAAATAGCTCTCTGTCACTTAAGAAAGGCAGTTGGATCTATATGTGGGAACATAGAGTGCCTTTCAATTGTCTAAAGTGCTTCAATACTACGTCTCCTTTTAATGTTGAGTAAATGCTAATTCCTTGTGTGTGTTGATCATCACATATTGGAACATTTTCTGTTTTTATAATCCTCTTAAGAACTTTTAGTTTTCGAGGGAATCAGTTGTAGTTCCTGTAACTTATCGATCATTATTTATAATAATAGCACTCTAATGATAAAGATATATATCATCATATTTGGCCAAATGGATATATATTTTAAAATGTAATGATTTACGTTCGCAGTTTAAATCTTCAGACTAGCAAATGTGATGCTGCAAGCTAACTAAGCAATAAAAAAGTGGTATTTAAATTAACATTGTTTAATAGCAGTTTAATATTACAGTAACAATAATTTTAAGAATTATAATTGTGAATTACATTTTATATTTCCCAGATTGATTAGATGGGAGGACCTCTTCGGTGTTAAATAAATCTAAAGCTACAGTCAGGAGGAGACAGTTAGCTCCACTTAGCATAAAGAGTAAACACATAACTTTTTTTTTAAATATGTAAATACATATATATATAATTATATATATACTGTTACATAAAGCTATGTTCTGTGCTATCTCCTGGCACTCAACCAATATCCTGACAGCTAATTGACTTTGTTTTCAGATGTAGCGTTGGGCACAAAACGGAGAGCGCTATAGATCTTTTCAACTATCTCTTGGCAATAAGCTTACAATCCTATTTCCTTAAATTGCAAACGATTTCTATTGAGATTAGGCGCATTCACACCGCAGTACTTTTCCAACAAAGGTTCATGAGAACTCTTTAGTTCTCATGAACTAATACAGATCGCGTTCACACCGGAATAAGTTCCTGGGGAAGGATTAGGCAAATGAAGCCGCTGACGTCACTTCTTCTGCTTTGGGTTTACTGGCAGGCCGCAAACAACTTCACGGCGTATAGAGTGGTGAAGTCCCTCCCTTTCCGGTTGAGCTCCATGGGACCTTATTTCGGAAAAATTATGTATTGAAGTCAATGGAGAGAGAAAGATTATCTTTCGATCCCGTTTGAATTGTGCCACGAACTACACATAGGCCTATGATGTTTGTCAATTTAAAAGATAATTTTGCAAGTCAATTTTTTTTAAATGTTTCGTAAAACCGTGAAGGAACAATTTTTTTTGTGTGAAACGTTCAATGAACTACACCTCTGGTCTCGCACAACAACACACGTCACCAAGATGGCCGTCACTACTTTCTTGTCAAAAAAGGGATTAACTACCCTCACTATCACCACAATGAAACGTGTCCAGAAGAATGTCATGCAAAGCTGCCTGCCTGCCTTCCTTTGATTCTCTCTGAACTGCCGGATCTTTTTAATATTTAATGTCAACCATTTGTGCAGATAGCATGAAGTAGAAAAGATCGCCAATGCTAATGTAGCGTTAGCATTTCTCCCCCGGGCTTAAATGGTGTATTATAGAATGATCACACCGGTGTGACAATACTCTTCAAAGGGTTCACGAAATATGACTACTACTCTTACTGTTTAACATTTTGGGTTACTTAATGTTCCTTCATATTAAGGCTAATAAAAATGACAAGGCTGTAATGCTAACTAACGTGCTAGCTACTAGCTAGGTAGCTAACTTGATCCAGCCACTCCTGGTCCTTTCATCAGACGGGAAGCGAAAGAATGAGCAAGACCCATTGCTGGTATGATAACAACCTGGTACTAAGCACACAGGCATCTTGTTAAAGTTATCTTATTTTAGCCAGCGCCATCTAGATAGATTATATCTATATGGCGCTGATCTTAGCTATCTCTTAGTGGAGGAAAACAATTGTGACATCACTTACGCGACTCTGAGATTTGTATTCTTTCTAGTTGCATATTTTTCATAGTCTTATATTTCAACAGTTTTACGACAAACTGTGACTTTTTTGACATGGAAATGATTTTTTAAGATTGACAAACATCATATGTAATTCTTGGCACAATTCGAACAGGATCGAAAGATACGTTTTCTCTCTTCATTGACTTCAATTAAGCTTGGGCGGTATCATTTTTTTCATACCGTCATACCTTGCTGACATCATACCGTGGTATACGGTATATGACGGTATGACTTGGGTCGACTTGAGTGAGGTGGCGTTCGAACGGCGGCAAATAGATGTTTCGAACGGTATATTATATGTTCGGTGTAAAATGCAGCCCGAGCCGGTAGATGCTCGCAAAGTGTCGCGACGTGCGTGCAAGTGCAAAACAAGGGCTGCATACATGACACATTGTGCAAATGGCACATTTAGAGATCGGATACAGGACGCGTTTGTAGATGTCCGACGTTGTTTTCATTGTGAGCTAAGTTAACAATATATCATCATACATAAAGATTTTCCGGGAGTAAATACTTGATTTATTGAATAAAGTTTGCTATATTCACTAACTAGTTTGGCAATATTATTCCGTGCATGTGTTAAAAACCTTATTTCCATTTGATTCATTGGATTACCCGCGTGAATGTTTAGCACGTAAATGCTTTCGTTTTTAACACCGTCCGACCTCGACTACAAAACCATCAACCAGTTGCATAGGATCAAAAAATGTCAACACTCACTCACCCCGTCTTAAACATTCCCAAAGAAGTGCCTCTGTCTCTCGTTGTGCTGGATGAAGTCACTGGCGATGAGTAAACCCAAAATAGTCCCAAACAGGCGCAGAGGCATTTTTCTTTTTTACTAGTTCTCCGAGTTCGGGGCCGGCAAATGCTGCCGCCATCTTGCTCAGCTCAGCTCTGTGCTGAGCTCTGAGAGCGGGAAAGACGGACTTTCCTCCCCTGCCCTCTGCTGGCGCGTGCTGTGCATTACAACCAATGTCGTCCCTGTCAAAACTCCGTGTCAGTGTTAATAGAATGAAACGCATCTGTGATTTGGCGCACAGTCTGTGACGTCACAGTATTGAAAATCATACCGACGGGATTTCGAAATACCCTGGTATACCGTAATACCGTCATACCGCCCAAGCCTAACTTCAATACATAATTTTTCCGAAATAAGGTCCCATGGACCGGAAGTAGATGGGCGGCGAAGTCCCTCCCCTTCTGGTGGACCTCCATGGGACCTTATTTCGAAAAAATTATGTATTGAATTCAATAGAGAGAGAAAGATTATCTTTCGATCCCGTTTGAATTGTGCCACGAATTACACTATGATGTTTGTCAATTTAAAAGATAATTTTGCAAGCCAAAAAAAAAAAATGTGTCGTAAATGTGTGAGGTAACACATTTGTTTGTGTGAAACGCTCAATGAACTACATCTCTGGTCTCGCAGAACAACACACGTCACCAAGATGGCCGTCACTAATGTCTTGTCAACAACAAAACAATTGACTACCCCCACTATCACCACAATGAAACACGTCCAGAAGAATGTAATGCAAAGCTGCCTGCCTGCCTTCCTTTGATTCTCTCTGAACTGCCTGGTCTGTTTAATGTTTAATGTCAACCATTTGTGCAGATAGCATGAAGTAGAAAACATTTGTAATTCAAGGCACAATTCAAACAGGATCGAAAGATAATTTTTCTCTCTTCATTGACTTCAATAAATTATTTTTCCGAAATAAGGTCCCACGGACCGGAAGTAGATGGGCGTGACTTCAACACTCTATTCTGCCACTCGAAGTCCCCGGCCGGAAGTCCCTGGAGTTGGGGACTGGCTTCAGTAGAAGCTGCTGGGACTCCCAGCAGCTTCTACTGAAGCCTTCCGAGTAAACGGCCAGAACTCCGACACCTCCTCATCTCCACCGCTCCCATGTTTTCTTTTGTGTTGCCATAAGTTATTCTCTCTGCGTTTGTGCGCTGGGCTAATGCTAATAATGCTAATGCGAGGATAATAAAATGGCGGCTTCACAAAACTTTTTAGGAGTTTTACGGGGCATGGTTTGCATTCCGCCCAGCCAATCAGACATAGGAACCTTTTTCTCCCTCGAAAGTACCTGCTCTCTAGCAAAAAAAAGGGGTAAAAAACTCATTTTAGTTCCGGCTCTTTTTGGTGTGAACGTGACATTTCGGAACTATATCGGAACTAAAGTGGGAAAAGTACTGCGGTGTGAAAGCGGCTAAGGTACTACTATAAACCTCAGTTTTCATATTTTCTTCTACTGGAGTTTTTTGTATTGTGGCACACATTACAGGACACAGATAACTGAAGTAAAACAGACCCCAGACAGCAAGTGGTGGTTGATAACAGACACAAGAGAGGACATGTTTGCACCCCGAGCGAAGCCTTATCACATCTAGGTAGATTCTGATTGTTTTCAGTGCAATCTGGTTTGTAACAAAGTGTAACAGAATCTCCTGCCACATTCCCATCAGCCCTGGGCTTCAACATGCTGCTTTCTGTTCCAACATGGGTACCTTGTGCGACAACAAGCAAATTGTTTCCTTCTTTTAAACTGGCCTGTTTTCTGCCAGTTTCCACATCATTCAGCGTTGTGTCCGTGTTGTCATCCAGCAAACCCCCCCTAAATCCTCCTTTCTTGAACCTTGGTGACACACTGACTGAAACAAGTAAATGTAAAAGGTGGCTGCTTCCCTTATGGTACCCCACCCCCCCAATGCTGAAGGGAAAATAATGAGCCTAATTGACTTGGGGGTAATTTCCTTTTTAATGGGCAACGGTTTGATGCCATTTGTTTAGTAAAAGGCATGTGCCCTTCATGGTCTCTCTGTGAGCGAACCCTCCCCCCTTTCTCTCGGAGGGCTCTGGTTGAGAAGAAGAAAGTATAATTTAAAGCTGGGCTATATACCCAAGTTGGACGACAACAAATGTCGCAGTAACTGCTAATTGTGTGAGTTGGCTTTGGATCAGATTTCAATGGACGCTGATTAGGAGTCAAGGGTGGTTACCCCTGCATCTGATGCTTGGTGTTGTTGTGTTAGTCGCACACAAAACAATCGATCTCCTTGTTGAGTTTGACATTCTAAAACAGTGATTTGTGTCACCATTTACACAGGCTTTATCGTGTTTTAATCTCCGTGACACAGTGTTTTTTGGGGGTGTGAGTTCACTTTTGAAGGTTTTTCTCATCAGGGGGCTCGGTTCCCAGGGATATTTACTCCCCGAGGCAGAAGAGTGACATTGGCCAGAATGTGATTTGGTGGGAGAAACACAGTCCCTATATCATACAGTGGAACACATGGCCTCTCATACACACACGCACACACACGCACACACACGCACACACACGCACACACACACACGCACACACGCACACGCACACACACGCACACACACACACACACACACACACACACGCACACACACACACACACACACACACACACACACACACACACGCACACACACGCACACACACACACGCAAACACACACACACACACACGCACACACACACACACACACACACACACACACACACACACACGCACGCACGCACGCACGCACACACAGCCATCTGGGCAAGGCAAACGTCAATTATATCCAATCCACCTCATGACACTCAGGAATTGGAGTCACAGTGTATCATTAAAACAATGATGTAGTGCAGTGATAAAGCATGGAGGCAAATGAGCAATAGCGACTTACCTACAAGACATGAAAAAGGCCAATAGAAAAACATGGCAGTGTTGATTGGCGGTCCACTTAGATGAATTGTGCGTCAGTGTTCAGCCTCACCTTAGCTTTAGGAACTGTATTGGCTGATGTATTGGCTCAATTATCCTAAAATGATCCAGCTGTGAGAAATAAATATTCCACAAGTTTCACAATGTCAGAATTATGTATACGAGGGGAAACGCAATGTTTCCTTGAGTGTTCTGGGAAATGTACGCTTCTAGGAACTAAAGGTTTTGGAGTTGTGGGGACCATTAGTCCTCTTGTTCGAAATTTGGGGACAAATGAATAAGAATTGTTTCAGTGGAGATCAAACAAAGCTATAAGTAGTGGAGGCCTGTGTGATGGATGCCGCTGAGGAGCAGTTTCCTTATAAATAGCCCCGGGAGTTTTGCGACGTCATCTCAACTCAAGAGACTCTGTTATACTGCAGCGGACTGACTCTAATCTCAATATTAATCTTTGAAATAAATTACATTTTGAACTTTTGCTTCATTTTCACTTATACACTATACTTCCTCAATAGATCAAAATCAAGAAAGCTAGGCTAAGGTTCAGGACTCCAAGTAAATTAATGAAGGGTTTTTCGTGCAGAATTTATTTATATATTCTTTAAATACAGGAAATGTAGACTTTATATATTTGTATGTACTATCTCAAGGTTTGTCTGTGTGCCTTTATTAGACGGACTACAGGAAATGAGGGGAATGAGAATTGGAGAAAACAAGAAAGCTCCTTGGTCGGACACAAACTGGGATGTTGTTGTTCGTGCTCGGCGCCTTAACCCCTCGGGCCACCAGGGCACCACAGCTGTAATGTGTCTTTACACTACATATTAGGCGAGCTTGGATATTTATTCATGACCTTGAGAACACAGATATGTGGTAAATATTCGACATGCAAGGTTGATTTCTCTTCCCGGAGCTTTCAATCAAAGCAGCGGACACAGGATACAGTTCATATTGCGTGTCGAATATTTACCCTATAAATATGAGGAGATGTTTTCCCATTACGTGAACCTCAATGTTGGAATGTGATTTGTCATTTGGGATCATGCGCAAATTCATATTTTATCCCTACTATTTTTGGGTGTTTTTCTAATTGAAAAACGAGTTGTGTGTTTTATTAAAGAGCATACAAAGGCAGTTTATTTGACTTATTAAGATCAACACCTACTAAGAGAATATCTGTGTATAAAACCTAAAAATATGAATATTTACCACCTTTTTATAACATTGTTTTATTTAATAAAATGAAATATATATTTTTTATGTTTTCTTTATAATAAAGACATTTAAAAAAATAAATAATAGTGCGACCCTCTTCGACTTAACATTGAAAATAAGTACAACTCACAGCAAAAAATGTAATATATGTCAAATAATTTAAATATTGAGCAATATATTGTATTTATTTCAAAATCCCTGCATAGTATATTCTCGTGTACACAAACGATCTTGGTTCTCGAGTTCCAGCACAGATAGATTTCATCTTTGTAAACTTCCATCTTCTCCTTCACTCCAATTAATGTCCTTCTTTTTCTTTTGTTGTTTTGCAGCACCACAGCAGCCATCCTGCACTGACTTGCACTGCGTCTGCGTCTGACAATCACTTCTACGTTTCTATCTGGTCGTACACTAGATCGATCAATGTCAAGGTACGCTCCTTATCTCTCGTCCTGGGTGTTTGATCATGTTTTGAAGCATTCTTATCGTAACTTCCCAAACGGATCTGCAATCTGAACAAAGCTTGAGGGATTTTTTTTGTGATGTTCTACATATTTCTCCAAGGAGAAATAAAATGAAGTGCAAAGACAGCACTTTGTAGTTTGACTTGACTCGAGCAAAGCACGTCCCTCTGAGAGCTGGCATGACAGAATGATTGATCGTTTGTTTATTTCAATCTGGTTTTCTGCAGTTACACGCCATAGTACTTTATATACACATACATCAAAATGCGAAGCATCTGTATTTGCCCAAAAACATTTGGTAGATATTTTTTCTGAGCCAGTGAAGATATTTGATCCGTAGAAAGCCTTGAAGTGATTGTTATCCACCAATTTTGCCACACATTGTTATGTGATGGCTTTGCAGTGGTAAAAACAATATGTGATACAATTCCTATAGTGCTGCCTCTGGCCTGAATCAGCCAAAGTCAAAGGGATAAGTCCCCTTCCTGTCTCCTGCTGTTTTTCTTTCCAGAGGTATTTCACACAGTAATGCAAATCCTTATGATTCCAATGGCAAACTCGTAAGTTGGAGTCAATTTGAGGTGGTGCCATAAAGTCACAAACAAGCCATACCGTTTTCGCCCCTGCCCCCTCAATCTTTCTTTTTTTCCGTTAAACGTGTGAAATCAGCATGAGTTTTTCCGACATTCCAGAGCCTGGAAGAATGACAGCTCGCCTGGTGATTGTCTGGATCTGGATTTTGAGTGGAAGAGAGAGGAAAACATTTCGGGCCTAAAGAGCAACAAAGAGGGGGACCTTCAAAATGCAGATTTCTCATTAGATGGAGAAAGAAGGAAAAAAAACGTTTTCTGTGAAACACTCACATGCAATTAAAATCATACTGTAGAAGCATTTGAGGTACGGAGAGGTTAAATCCAAGATAATAAAAACGACTTCTAGGAAAGACAAATGTTGTTTTTGCGAACAACGAAACCGTACATTTTAATAGTTTTCTCAGTTTAAATCTGTTATCACTGGCTTTAATATTTACATGCTTGGGGGAAAAAGATCTGGAATTTCCTCACAGACGAAAAAGCATTCCAGACCATTTGATAGGGGCTGGCTCAAATATTCATTCATATTTTTAGGGGCTCCTTTTTTTATTGGTAATCCATATCCAAATACTCTCTAACTGGATAAGACTCGGAAATCTGGCAGTGTATTACCTCGTTCAAGTAAATACTCACTTGTTTCCAGTGGCTGAAAACTCAAAATACTTTTAGAGGTCTAATTTTACAATATGCAATGTGCTTCTTTAGGCAAAGCACTGTTGCCATCAGTTGCGATTGCTCTATGGACGCATGTTTATTGAAAACAGTCCAAATAGTTTACATTGTCTCTTATCGAAATATGGCATGCACATTTTCCAAACGATCTCGTAAACTGTTCTGTGCCACTTGTGTTCCTTCATGCATTGTTGTTCTTATCTCCCTGACACCATGCCCCTGTTACAAACAGACCGTGGCACAATGAGAATTAAAAAAAACAGAATGGAAACCAATGTGATCTTTGGGTGCCCTTGAAAAACCCTTTGTGTGTGTGCGTGCTTCCTATTTATGTGCACGGTATTGCTGTTTTTGAGCATATATTACAGTGTGTGCATGTGTCTGTGTGCGTGTGTACTGTACACCAGTCCCCTCATGGCAAGGATTGGAAAGTTCAACCTGTTGACGGTGATGACAAGATGACAGGTCAAAGCGGAGTTTATTTTTCCACTATTTGATCGTAAATACAGCTCGGGGCTACAGACAGAACGCACTCTGCTCTTACTTAGAAAGTGAATACACAGGCAGGCACCTGGAAGAAAGAACGGGAGGGGGGGGAGGGGCGGTGGATAGTGAAGCGTGAAAGGTTCCGCTTCATCAAACAGCCTCGACGAAACTCGTCAAGTCAATTGAGAGTTCAGCGTCTGCTTGTTTTTCAGCTCATTGGGCATTCTCTGAGAAAATAACCTTCACAATATGCACACATCATAAAAGCGTCCCCTTAAACACCTTTTTATTGCACTTCCTCTCTCTTCACAGAATGTCTGAAGCCCATTTACTCTCGGGTTCACACTCTTTTCTTGGTCTACAAACTGGTAGCACATCACATTTTTCTCTGCTTCAGGTGGCTCTCCTTCTGTTTAAACCATTAGTCCAGAAATGGTGGTACAATAAGTATGGTGGGACACAATGGTGCCAACATATGCAGACAATAATGGAGTGAACTTATATAGCTGCCCCTTGAAGCTCTTAGAGGGGGAACTCAAACATGGAAAGCTTAGTAAAAAAGTTCAGGTGGCTTATAGAGCTTGACAGAGCATTGTTTGATCTTACAGACTAAAGATGTCTGGAAACCATAAGCCTTTAATGGCCATTTTAATGGTAAAGTACAGATTCTCCATTGGATGAAGCCACTTCCTTTAAAATCAGGGACTTATTTCAAGGGAAAGTAGGAAACTATAGTTGTGTAAAGCTAAATGGCCAGACTTCTGCTTATTCTCTGTACTGAATTAAATATGCCGGGTAGCAAAGTGACTTTTACAGCCCTACACTGAGTGCATGAAGTTCCTTTGTGTTTGAGGTGTTACATGTGCCTGACCCGACTGACCTGCCCGGCTGTAATATGATGCGCAAGCACACGGTTCAGCTCTCATCGCTTGTTAAGCATCCTGGCCAAATAGGAGACGCGGCAACTCAGGCATCAAACGCTGTCTTAAATAACAAGCTGAGGAAAGGAAAAATGGTTTGCGTGCTGAAAGCCCCGAGAGGTCAATCAGTCAGAGGAGAGACTGAGGAACAGATGGAAGAGAATCGCTCAGCTTTTCTGTTTTTGAGTTGATGTGTTTTTGTAAAGCATTTTATGATTTTGTCATCTCCAATCCTAAGAAAGAAAACACCTGATACTTCTGCACTATTACCAAGATGATCAAACTTTTTCTATACATTTTCATTCCTCTATTGGAAATAAGTAGCGAGCATTGTCAGTCAAAGGAACCACAATTTTGGCTGTGACTGAAAGACTTTATAGGATGGATTGCCATGGAATTTGATGTTGATTTGTGGTTTTGAGTGAAATGTCTCAATAACAAGTTATTGGATATATTGTTGTGGCACTCACATTCATTTCCCTTCAGGATGATTTATAACTTGGTGATTTCAGAACCCTCTGTATACAACCAAAGCTAGCTCAAACACAATTAGTCAATGCTACTTGGACTATAAATTGAAACCAGAACACTTCTCTATTTTTATGCAGATATTTGTTTTTAGTTTAGAGACCCTCTGGCTTTTCATAAAGCACCATCAAAAGGAAGGGACATTTAAATGTGTCAAATATTTGCATATACTTGCAAAATGTAATGAGCCTGAGCTTTATTTTGGGTAAGTTCCTGTTTAGGAAATATTAGTATGTTACAACGGGAAACTACGACTCACGATGGTAATCAAAACACTTTACCTGCTTGACATAGTCCTTGTAAAGCAGCTAGCATGGCTGTAGAAGGAGAACAAATATTGAAATGAAAGATATCCATCAGACATATTAAATCTGGGAACTATAGTCGGTTTAGTCTTTAGCTGAGAAGTTACTTAACATAAAAAGGAAGTTGGAACGGATTCTCCTTTCCCAAGGTTTTTTGTTGGAGCAGAAAACACGCTCTCAAGTGTTTTCCTTTGGTCATGACCCATGTGAACCAGTAACACTAAAAGCATTCTCTGTAATGAGTGCGATTAGCACACACTCCTTCTTTCTGTATGATCTCGTTCTTTCTCAGGTGCTTCCCTTACCCATTGTCGGGCGTTGTTAGAGGCGAGTGGATAGAAAACAGATGCCGGCTTACACACAGGAAACATTTGAAAGGTTTAGATCTAACCGTTTTCGACAAACTGTATCGATGTGGCGGGGCGGCCAAGCCAGCTGTACTTGTGTCTGGTTAACTATAAGGGGCGCAGCCTGAGACATTGTGTATATCTTCACCTGGGTTCAATATTAGAATGAAGTTTTAGATTAGAGCATCCTGTTGAAAACAAGCCGTGGCCAAAACCAGGCTGCCAAACAAGTTTAAAATTATTGTTTTTTGCTGGAGGGAGGGATTACTGTGGGTATAGTGCAAGTTATTACAAAACGCACACAAAGTATATTAATGTAAATCTCTGGGGCTGAGGTCTTTGTCGATAGTCCTGGCATTTCCTTTTTGGGTGGGATACAATTAATGTGTCTGGTGAGAGTCTGTGATGTTTTTCTGTCTGTGTGTGTTTGTCCCTGCAAATGTGTGTATTTAACTGAGCTTTTATGGGGCGAAAAGGTCAGATTAAATGTTGGGTGTTCTTCTGTCCACAGAGACCCGCGCTATCATCAAACAGAGATACACATTGTTCTCATTTAGCTTTGCAGAGAGAGTAAATACTTGGCAGACAGCAGCAAGGCCCCTTCTATTGACTCAAAAGGCCATTTAATATATTAAAAGTGACGTTTTACTGGAAACATTTCACAAAAGACTTATCAGTGTAAGTAAGTGATGAGTTAAATAATAATTGTGACGTTATTGTTCAACTCATTTTTTGGGTCAAATTTGCACATGTTGCTATAGTCGGCATAATAAATAGTCAAACAGACAAATTAGATTAACTCTTGATTTTATCCCAAAGACAATTACTTCTCAGTATTAGTCAATCAGGGTTGGTCTCGCAGATGACTGAAAACATGTGTCCTTCAGAAAGTTTCTTCATCTCATAATAAGTGACAGCAGCCTCATGATGACTTCTTCCAGATTCACATTTTTCTTTTAGAGAGTGAGAGAGATTGCTTTAATGAACATTTGTCTGACATTTGTCCATAAATCACAGTATACAAGTCATTTATATTCTTGGCTAAAACGGAAGCTATCAGCCGCCAAAGGAGTTCAAGACTGCGTACCCTGTAGTTGCAACATCCCCACTAGTAGAAAAGCCAAGATAAAAACAGAAACAGAGAGTTCCAGGGTGTCAATGAACATGTTAAAGCATAGATACTGTGAAGCTGTCAGTGTTTTCAGCCACCTGTGACAGCGATTTTTGGAGATAGCGAAACCTAAGATTAAGAATGATTGGCAGAGAGTTAAAGTGGATTTTTAGTGGTTCTTCCTGCGAGTTTAGGGATCCAAAGTCATTCAGAGAGCTATCCAAAAGGAGCACATTTTTGTTCTTTTGGCATTGTAGCATGTGTACCATAAACGTTTATATTTTACCTTGGTACTGCTGCATGGGGAAAATGGTTATATTATGAACGTTTACATTCCTGGGTAATATAACTCTTTTAAAGGGCCTTTTTGTTAAGTTAGTGGATTTTAAGTCTTAAGCTCAATCTAAAATGAACCTGACGCCATCATCACATTTCATCAGGCCTTGGAAAGCTCCTTCCACGATATTACTAGCAGGTCATGTGACGAGCTAACTGTTTTGTTATATGTAAAATTGGATGTGTCCTTGTAATTCTGTAATTTTCTTCCGGCTCTATTATTCTCTCCTAATTCATGTTCTTTATTAAATGTTTGTACTTACTGTTTGGAGCATGAAAACACAAGAAATGAAATTAAGGAAGCAAGTTGTCATTTCAAGGTAACCTGTGGAGTTTTGGGGCAGTGTTTGTATAAGTGGGGCCCCATTTTATTTGTATCATTGCACGCAGGCGACGCCACATAGTCATTTAAGCAAATAAACATGGTTATAAACAATTCAAAAATGGTGTTGTCTTAGGATGAATTAAATACATTGAACACATTTGTTGAACCTCAAGGATACACAGTATATTTGAGTAAGAAAAGCTTGTAAACACTAAAGGTTGTGTTTACAAGGAAACTCCACATGGCATTTCCAACGTCAATGGTGTACCCCCTTGTCCTCATGTCTGTTTACATTACTATAAAACAGCCCATTATTTGTCAGCCTGGTATTCTAGATTGTAGATAATCTATTTATTCACATATCATTCTCGGAGGCTTCGATTACAAACAAGCAGCGTAATCCTTCTGTGATTACGAATATGTGTAGATGTAGATGTGAGAGAGTTGTTGGTCTAAAGTAACAGTGACAGTGGTGTGGTCTGGAGACAGCTGGCATACTGTCTCTCCTCTGACCCCCTGCAAAGGATGCCCTTGTGGTTTGGCTCCAAGCACCCTAGGGTAGTGATATATTTAGAAATGCATGTCCGACATGATTGTTACTTAAATGTTTACTGCGTTTGGCTAGAAAGGATGATGGCTGGAACAGAACATAAGGATGAGGGTCGGGTTGAGTGTTTGCCAATATGCAGAGTAGTGGCTCATTAGTTGGTTGCTGACAGGGGCAGCTACTACAGGGCCACTGAGTGTAATTGAGTGGAAAAGCTGGTTGGAGCAGCAGTGTGTTTGTGGTGTGCTGACAGGTGAGAACAGCAGGAGTTTAGCTCTCACTCGGGATTGACTCTTTAAATGGTATTAGTGCCCCTCTGCTACTCCTGCGCTTGTTCCTGCAGTGGTAAGCAACTACAACAAAGTGTTTGCAAAATACTGACTCACACACTCTTCTGTTTGTGGTGCAGCTAATCCTCTGTACTGTTTAGACGCATGTTTATCAAGGCAAAGATAGTTTTTTTTAAGGAAAAGTGCAACATTTATATACTTGGAGCTTATTCAGTTTCTTGCTGAGCATTAGATGATGAAATTGATACAACTCTCCTCTGTACAATAAACATTCAACTACAGCTAGCAGACAGTTACCTTAGTTACCTTACTTAGCATAAAGCCCAGAATAATGACCCAGAATCCGACTTATCTTACTGGATCAGATAGCAGAGAGATAACTGTTTTTCATTTATTCTCTTATTTTTTTATAACTATAATGATCATATCAAGGTGTGCCTCGGAAATAATTGTTTACATTAATGGTGACCAAAACATTTGAGACCCACTGAGATAACACTGAGAGAGTCCTTTAGCTCACTGAGTCTCTCAGTCGGACAGGAGAGGACTCTCCTCCACTTTGTTGTTGAAAAAACTCCTTATTTCCGTTAGCGTAGCTCGCTAGCACCAGAAGCTAACAACAACGATCTCCGGTAGCCTACCGGTGCGCTCTCTCTCTCTCGCTCACGCACGCACACAAAATGGCTCGTTCTACACACACACAGATCCATGCTTTAATGAAACACAGAGACGTAACGTAACGGACGTAATAGTACTGTAGCCTACTGTATCATATTATTTTCGAATCAATAATTTTTCAAATTATGATTTTTTTTTTTAATCTTTTTTTTTTTTTAATAATCATTTTTCCTCCTGGTCTCCCGCGCCCCCCCTGTCATGCCTCTGCGCCCCCCACGTTGGGATCCACTGCATTAGGCTATACCCTCACGGGAATTCCTAACTAAACTTTGAGCAATATGCTGTTAAAAAAGACAAGTTACAAGTAACACAGATGAGCAACAGTGTTGGAACGTTTCATGAAAAAAAAAAAAATATTGCAGAGCTAATGTGGACTATGTATGTTTTTCTTCATGGGAGTAGATGATATGCTTCACAGTTTTACCACAATGTGTCCTTTACACTTACATTTTTGCAAAAACTAAAGCACCTTTGAACAGAGCCAGGCCAGCTGTTTTCTCCTGGTTCCAGTCTGTATGCTAAGCTCAGCTAACTGGCTATAGCTTCACATTGAGTATTTAGTAAAGAGGTATCAATGTCTAACAAGATAGCAATATGTTGAACTTTTATTCTAACTTTTGGCACAAAAAGGAATAGGCTTTGGAGCTGATTAATCATGCAGGCTGAACAACTCCAAAACATCCATGTCATGCTGAAGTGTTCAGATGTCTTTCATCCCACTTTGTGCCACAGTTAAACAAACAAAAACATGCCAATGAACTTATTTTTGAATCTTGCTGAACATATACTAAGGAGTGTCCCACATTTGTTTTTTTTCATTATTGAGCAACATTTGGCACTCCAGGCCCTCAATAGCACAATCTGTCGTACCCAGTAAACCATAGAGAGGTCATGGTGAGGTCACAGAGGGCCAAAGAGACACACACTGCTCTCACTCATCCTTTTTTTGCAATACACCAACCATTTCCTGCTATGTTTGATTCAAAGCTATTGTGTGGGAGTTTTTACTGGTTACAATAATATATGATTTGGAGCTTGAGAGCGGGCATGCTGTATAGTCACTGCCATTCCCGCAATGTGGAAATGTTGTGCTTGGATTCACAGGGGAGCTGTTTACTGTGGCACCACTCATTCAAGCCATTGTTTCAGCACTCTTAATGACAGACCCAACCACAATGGACATCGAAATGGAGACTGTGTGACAATGTGATATGCATGCAAACTTAAAGTTCAGGGGGTGAGGAATGGGCCTTCGATGAGGAGTCAAAAAAGCGATTCAGATTTGAGTGGATTCAGAAGTATTTGGTGCGTCATGACATGCTGAGAAAATATTATGGAATGAAATTCACTTCCTGAGCTGTACACCCAGTTGGATTTATTCAAAAATCATAAAATATTTTTCCACTGCTTTATTTTAATAAATATGAGACAGATTATTTTCCATTGAGTAATGACTGTAATTAGCCAGAGCACTGATGTCTGGATTGTCCATGTAATCCGCTCTGCTCAGTCTCAGGATATTTACACGGTCATGTAAGTGAATCAGTCAGCACATCTGCAAATTAATGAGACATGCTGCCCACAATTTCATAGTTTCCCCACGGATGCAGATGATCTGTCAGGGATGATGATTGAGGGTTTTGCCTTGAAGTGACGTATCGATATAATTGCTACAAAGTGCGAGGCAGGTTGTCAAACTTGGGACATGTTATTGTATTATTAAGTATAACATTTTAGCTCCTGCTGTGCCAATAGCTTTTCATTGCAGTTTAGGCACTGTCAGTTTCGTGCACAGAGCAATAACTACATTTCAATCACACTCTTATTTGCCTGTCATTCCAAGGCCAAGTAATGCAGTCTGAGGTGTGACTCTCTGCGGGGAGTTCCTCTGTTTTAGTGCTATTAAAAACACTGGTCTGACAGGCAGGTTGTCCCTGTAGGGCTTGTCAGTTACGCCGCCCGGTTATGTTCTCCAGCTGCTGATGGAGCGCCAAAGCTAGCACTAAACAAGCAGTGCTTTTGAGAGACAGACAGGTTCCAGTGACCCTCTAACCTGTGTTTGCTGTAAATCACGGGCACTTTAAGAGACGGGCAGAGCGGAGGAAAGCAGAAAGGGAGGTGCTAGTTAGCTAGTTAGATAAAGGCTTGTGCCAAGGCCTGAGCAAATAAACAAGGGGTTGATTATTCCAGCACACACGCCTCGGCTGATTCAGAATGAATTAAGAGTGCCCGGCTCACATCACCGATAAGCCAGACCCCTGTCGCTTTCAGTCCTCGCCTCTGTTTTCTTAACTAATGCTCTCCGCGCTCCCTCCCCGGGTCTATTTTAATCAGTTTAGGATCTGCCTTGGATCTACTCACCATTCAGGAATGGAAATGTCAAAGCAAATTAACCAAATGAGCCTTACTCACACGTCCAATGCTGGTTTTCAGACGACATCAGCGTGTTGGGTTTCGTTGTATATTTATCGTAGCTTTCTTGGTGCTAATGCTGACACTTTATTTGCTATCAGCCAAGCCTGACACAAAGTTATTTGTTAGTTTTTATTCAACCACAGACATCTTTGTGTGGATTTACATCTAGGTGATACACTAAGATCCAAACTTTTACTCTGAGTCAAAGTGACATTACGCTTTGTAGATACTCCTGGCAAGCAAGAGTACGGTTTACTTTATGAGATGATGCATTACAGCCATACCTTCTCTTGCACAATATAAATAATGACTAAATTAATGACCACGGCAAGCAACTCCTCAATATATTCCAATTAATCCTGCTCTTTTTGGGCAAGCTGCACTTATTTTAAAACCCATTCCAAGCGGATGGTTTGCAGATGTTTCCCCGTCCAGACTCATCAGTGAACTTCTGTACCAGGGTTTGGATTACACTTTTTGCTTTTTTCTCATGCTTATATGGAGCTGAAGGTAGATAAAAGAAGGAGTGTTATTGTATGATTAGAGCCCTAATGCAGCTCCTTAATGACCTCCCCCCTCCCTCACTCCCCCTTTCTTCCAGATCAGTCATCGGCCGTCTGGTCTCTCTGGCCAGCATCACGTAGACCGCAGACCTCTGGTCCCCATTAGTACCCCCCCCCCTCCTCCTCTTGTACAGTATCTCTGAGTCCGCTGGTTAAAAGTCCCAGGCGGGTTCCGTTCCACATTAGCTCTCCATGATGACTGAGTGGCGGTGCTGAGTTTCCCCTGCTTTGATGCCCAAGAAATCCCAAGATAGTGAAGACTGTGAAATGTACTTGTGACCACTTTTTGTTGTTTCCTTCAGCCTCACGTGGTCGATACAAGTTGCTTCGAGAAGTTAGCTTGTGTATTCCTGTTATGTATTGACAAGGAAGGTGTACCCCTCTATTTTCAAAGGCATTGAGTCAGAGGAAACAGCTCGGGGGAAATGAGACAGTCAGGTCCGGTTCCTGTCTTCTATGTTGTCACCGCGACTAAAAAAGAAGCCAAAAATAAGACATGACTTCGTCACTATTGCACAGGAACCACATCCACACCTTGACAGGATCACTATAACACCCTAGCTATACATGATAATTCATTTTCTCGTTACCACCCACTTGCCACATATAATTGTAACATTGAACAGCCACCCAAGAGACATATTTAAAATATATATTTTTAAATGATCTCCTGAGGCATTCTGCGCATAACACTTAAAAGTAGAGCCCAAATTGAAGTAGGCGAGATTGCAATTATGGACCGTTAAATCACACACATAGGTGCCTCACAAACTTTTAATAACATTACCCATGTTCCCTCTGTTAAGGAAATAAAGAAAAGTAATATGAAAAAAAGTCTAAAGTAAGTTACCAAAGGATTATGAGGCTCTTATGACCCGTTAACCTGGACAAATACAATAAAATAAACAGTGTCATTTTTCTAAGCTGTCGCAAAGATTGAATTGCATATAGGCCCAGGGTTATTGCACATATTTAGATTATTTAATACATGTGGCTCAAGACTATCCACTTTCTTTGCATATAAGCTTCCAGTCAAATTTACATTGATCAAAGCTAATAGCCATTGAAATGATTAGCCTCTTCAGAGATTTACTGCAAGGTTATCACATTGTGTCACACCCAGACTTTCCACTGATTATGGCAACGATGATTGTAACCAGGCGAAGGCAATGTCAGACATTCATTTATTTGGGGATTTTATGACACAATGCAATGGCCGCCTCTTACATGTTCATTTTAAATAGTTTTTCCTCTCACACACTCCCCCCTTCCTAAAACGCCTTGATTGTAGTACTTTGTTTACTTCACTAACATAGTGACATCACTATGTAACACTTACGCTTCTAATAGGTAGCACTCCAACACATTGTAAGTGATAGGCTTAGGGGCGGGACATCTCTAAGCGGTTGATCAATCACAGCAGAGCCAGCCAGCTAACCTATCAGAGCAGATGGGCTCTGGGTTCAGAGAAAGGGTGAAGAGGTGCTGCAGCACAGGCAGTATGAGAAAAAAACAAGACCTTTTTGAACATTAAAGCATGTAAACATTTCACAGTAGAAGCAAAAAATACAATTATGAAAACTGAAAATTCCCATTAAAGTACCCCTTTAACACTTACTCCACTTACATTTTTTTCTCTAGTTAACCGCCGCTTGAAAAAAAGATAGATTCTTATCAGCTGTCTCTGATATACTGCACATGTGTGAATGTTGGTCTAGTGGAAACCTCACTGTGTGTGGTATTAAGCCCTTCCTCTGTATCTCTGTTTCCCCTGTATCTCTAGCTGAGCTTCTTAGTAGACCTCCTATTCTCAATTTGAAACAACACACTATTGCAAAACATCAATCTCTCTAAGTCGCAGATAAAAACAATTATTTCAGTAGATTAATTTGTACTTTAAATATATAACAAGCCAGAATAGCCAGCTTTTACAAATGTGCATATTCTAGTGATTCAGTTGCATAACAACAGTGTCTGTGATTGTTGTGAGTATTGGCCCTGTCTCTGTTGGTCAAAATAATACAACAACCAATCAGAGAGCTCTCCCGATCTCTTTCCATCCTTTGGAAATCTGCTGAGTGACAGTGGCCATGGCAACAACTCGGGCTCTACGCGGCTCTCTTGCACCCCCGCTGTGCAGCGTTTGATGGCAGTTAAATGTGTCGTGGAGTAATTGGGTTGTGGATCTGATGAGATATGTCCCCTTAGGTGTGACACAATGTGAGAAATGGAGCAGGTGGTGGAAGTCCAGAGGCTCTCCCATACCCACCACAACACTCAATGGTAGATTTCTTACCAGGTGTAAACCACTCCATTCCAAGTGCTGGATAAGGGTGTGACAGTATAACTCTGGCTAATTGGACATTGCAATATGATGTTATTCTGACCAGTTATGACTCCAGAGAAGTAAAGATTTTTTTTCTTTACAGGCAATACAAATGTTGGAGGATGCATTGTTATTATAACACTGTGGGTTGTCAGAGGTTTACACTGCAGCCTGAAAATGTTAACAACCTGATAGAAATGACCATATCCAGAGATCTAAAAATCCATCCCTTTATATATGTTGAATGTGGAGATTGTAGTTTGAGACATTGTCAATTCAGATTTGTCCATTTACTGGTTTGTCCTGTAGATTTTGACAGATTAAGGTACTACAACACAATTTGTTGAGCACTTCTGGAATTTCTTGTCCATGTTTGACTTGAAACTTGAAAACACAGTGCTCGCACATTCTAGACTTAACTTAGAGCTCCGAGCTGGCTGTATTGTTGGTCATTGACATGTTGCAAATGTTTTATTTCTAAGTGTTGATCGAGTCACTCGCAGCATCTTCAAAGCAAAGTATACCTCAAACATCCACCGGTATCCCCAAAATGCACACTTGATCCAACTCAATTGACAGAGTGGATCCAAATGGATCTGAGTTTTCCGTGCCCTGGCAAGTGAAGAGTGTTGTAATTGAGTAGCATAAGCCTATCGGTGTGTGTAGAGACGACATCAGACGGATGCCATGTGAAAGGAACGAGTTGTCACATTACACTTGTACCAACATCCATGAACAGCGCCAAGTCCACGCCAAACACGATCGGGTGTCACAGTGGCAGCAGAGCCCGGCCAGGTGCGTGACATCAGCCGCTATCACAGCTCAGAGGGGTGATGCCAGCAGAAGGGACATCATCTAAAATATGCATGGTAGAAATTCACCTCGACACTTCCAATTCCATTGGTTCGGCCATTCCATTTTATCAAACTTTATTCTTTATACGAAGCATATATTCATCTTCTAAAATATGATGCAACATTATTGATTAATCAATCTAAAAGTATTAACTTAGGTAACATTAACCGAAAAAATCATTAAAATGCTGTTATCAAGTAAGTGTCAATAATGGAAATCTAAATGGAGACCAGGTTTAACAACAGCAAAACTATCGCACCTTACCTGTGTAGTATCCATTTAACCCTCCTGTTATTCTTGGGGTCAATTTGACCCCATTCAATGTTTAACGTATCTAAAAAAATGGTTCACATACATTTTTTTGGTTAGTATTTCATGACTTTTCCTAATTTAGTGAGGACTAATGGGTAAACATAAAATTAACATGAAGATCTTTTTTTTAACCTGTTAAGCCCGAGAGACCCCGGTACCGGGGCTCTCCCACAACATCTTGCAGGAAACAGTGTCTGAGGGCATCTTAACTTTTAATACACTATGAATGTTTTATATCCATGTAACGGGAATAAACTCATCTAACTGATATTTTTTTTACAAAGTAACGCGTTACTGTAACGCCGTTATTTTTGGCAGTAACTAGTACTCTAACGCATTATTTTTTTAACTCAGTTTCCGTTACTACATGGTGCGTTACTCGTGCGTTATATTTTTTGTATATAGTCTCGGCTCCCAGACGTTGATGAGCGGCGCCAACAGTGAGGCGAACAGGGATGAGAACTGTACTTAAGTACAGTACTTGATTAAATGTACTTAGATACTTCCTGTGTCACATGCGGAGATGCGCTGTGGGCGTGTTTGTGTTTACTAACAAGACTATCATGGCGGCAGCGGAGCTCAAGTCGAGTTTCCAGGCCTGGAGATTGTTATGTATGTGTCACATCAGGTGTGACTGTGCCTTTAAGATGGCACCAGGAGTTTTGGGATGTGTGAACCGTATACAGTTGTGTTGTTGTGGTGTTGTCATGGGACAACAAAAACGTGTTCAATAAACGGTCAACCTAAATGTCGTAGTCCATAGTCTTATATATACAACAGAGATATTCTCACTATTTCACTTTTGTCGAGCACAAAGAAAAGAACGTTTTAGTTAAATGTAAGTTGTGTCTTGGCGGGTCAAAGATCCTATCTACTGCCCAAAACAGCAATTCAAATCTTTTGAAACAACATGCTGGGACGAAGCTAGTAGCTAAGACCACAGACCCAGACTCATCAGACGCCACTACACCTCCACCTAAGCAACAGCGGCTGGATTTTAACCGAGGGACTGCTAGCCAGGGAAAAGTTGATAAAGCCATTGCACGGTATGTTGTAGAACACATGCAGGCTATTTCTACTATTTATATTGCTATTTCTTGATCAACAGATTTTATTATTCTCCAATGCAATAACAGTACTGAAATGAAGGGCATTAATGGGAGCCCTTTTTTAACTAATGCGTTACTGTTCACAGTACACACGTCTTTTTGGTGTAAGTAATCAGTAAAGTAACTGAGTTACTTTTGAAATGAAGTAACTAGTAATGGCAACTAGTTACTGGTTTTCAGTAACTAGCACAACACTGCTCATAAAACCTTATTATTTATCCTTTCTGCACATCCAACCCATCGATTTGCATCGTGAGATGACACAGAATCGATGGGTACATACATTATCACTATATGATAAGAACTTGCGACTTTATAAACAAAAACAGACATCAAAACATGTGGCGCTAGTTAGCTAAAAACGCTAACATGGCTTACCTGTGTTGTTGTCTGGTCAAAAGTGGTCTTCAATGGCATTAAAACGATAAAAACGCTTCTGAAGTTAATCCATAGGTTAATCCAATGTTTCTGTGTCCCTTTGAAATGATTTCTGATAATCCATAAGCAATAAACCTGCTGTTTCCAGATGTCAGAGCGAGAGATAGGTTCACTCTGATGCAAACCTGCATGCGGAAAGCCCCCACCTTTTTTTTTTCACCATGTGTGTGTGTGGGGAAATTCCCCTTCGATTCTATTGGCTCTAACGGTCAGAAAGAGATGTCAATCACCAAAATCGACCAATGGGTTCCAGAGAAACGGTAAAACCCCAATTTCCACCCAAATCACCTCAGAGGTGGAGTTTTTTTGCTAATCCTCTCTAAAAAGGTCAAATGTCACTTGTTTTGCATCAATCTTGATACAGGGTACTTATTATATGTTTTACTTTGGATTCCTAAAGCTTTTAATCTACCTTCCATCATCCAAGGGTAGTTTTCACTATAAGTAAAAAATTATTGGACACTATAAGTTACAGTTTTTTACTATGTTCAATCTGAATTTTCTTTAAAATAAAAAACATCTATATTGATTCTGACTCTTCTACATCCAACTCACAGGTTTATCATTACTTTGAGAAAAAAAATTATTCATTTAACCCTTTTAGAAGGGAAGATATGGTCATTTGTTCTGGGAATGTCATTTTCGAGCCTGAGACCTGAAAAACAGGCTCAGTGCTTAACAGTCCTGTACGGACTTTGTACGCATCAGTGTTCCTTGGGGTCAATTTGACACCAGGCTGTTTTAGTAGTATAAAACATATACACATTTCAACATTTTACACATATTTGTGTTGATTGTGTAGGATGATATTGAGGTGACTATTGCAAATGTATCATTGTACCCTCTGCTTTAGTTATTGGTGCTTTAACAACATCAAAAAGATCTTACTTTAACATTTTATTTCAATCGGTGAGATTTTATGGTGATTTATACATTTTTCGATAGTCACATAATAGGAATTCTGGATGTATAAAGGGGTCTGTAGGGGGGAAGGTTGGGGTAATGTTGTATTTAAATGGTTATTTAGGTAGTCAAGATACCTAAAGCACCAGAGACATACATTTTGGCTAACATTTGGAATATGAAAATTTTCTTGAGTTTTAAACTACTGGGGTCAAATTGAACAGAGGATAAAGAGTGCAGTAAATCTGAGGATAACAGGAGGGTTCATCATTTATCCATGATTAACCCTGTATGTTTATGCTGCCCAAAAACATACATTTTCTCACAAATCTTAAAACACTTCATACATTCATACATAACGCCCCTTGCCACTCACAACCAACCAAACAGAGTCTCCTTAATATGCCGCTCTATTTAACCTGCCAGTTCTCTCTCCATGCATTGCTTGCTGCTGCTATTGCCGTAGCTACCTTTACGTCGCTGCTGCTTGCCTGCCCCACCACCACCCCAGCTTCCACCCCAGCTTACACCTGTAGGCTCGGGGTTAGTTATTTGATCATCACTCATCGTGCTATGTATATCTAGAGAGTGATGATGCCCGAGCTTAATCGCCAAAATCAAATATATGCTGCTTCTAATAAACATGTTAAAGAAACACGTGAGTTGTCTGACTGAACTTTGATTATGTGCACTTGTTGGGTCAGAGCTTGTTCACAGATGTTTTGGTATTGTAATGTTGTTGTTAAACCTGGCTTCTTTTTACTTAAATTCATCCAAAATGTACCTGGCGTTTTTGAGAAGTTTTCTTCAAGAATTCAAAGAAATAAAATGATCAATTGTTATACATATAGATACATAATCAAAGTATTCATTTAATGGGCCATTCTGAAAATTACTTTTGATTAAGATATTTTAATTAAATCAGTATAAATGATTAACTTTTAGCTTGGAGGCGTTATGAATGCAGGACTTTTTAAATTACTTGGGTTATTATGGTTTTTATAGTTTAGTATGGTAACTTTGCCTAAAAGTTTTATTTCTTCAGCAACAACAAAACGAGGAGGGGAACTTGAATTGATTGACGTGTGATTGTCACTTCTAATTTCTAGGCTGTAAAGGGTCACACACTAAAATGGAATTGGTGTATCAGTTGCAGTGGCATTACCACTACAGTAAAAAACCTTTTCCTTTTACACTTAAACTCCATAAAACATTTCCACACCCTGGTCATGCATTCATGTTCAAGGCATACAAAGGCTTTGCTCTAGCCTTTGGAGCCATGATTAACATGATAAACAAAAGACTCCCAGTTCCTGTGCTTGGCACCATAAATCTTGAGTGACCACAGCATGAAGGAAGTATGTTTAAATCATCAGTGAAGTGCTGTTGGTCATTCATAGGGGAAACAAATAATGCATTTACATAATACCCTTAAGGATAAAGATTACAACCGGACTGAGTGGGATACAATGGTGTGAAATTGTACCCTGGTGCAGGACATCTAGCCGGCATAGCAACAACACAGTGTGCCAGTCGGAGGGATTAAGTTGTTTTGAAGCCACAGTTGATCGTACGGCAGATAGTGAGCACATACAGACAGATAATGGTGAGAGATAGCCTCCCACAAAGCTGCGTATGCAAGGCTTTACTGGGAAGTGTGTTTGTATTTGTGTGTGCACCTTAGTCGGAAGAGGGTACGTGTGTGTTTACGCGTGCTTACGCGTGCTTACGCGTGCTTACGTACACACGTTCATCTGTTTGTATACACATGGTAATCTGATTCGACCACGAAACTTGAGCAGGCTCGCCCACCACGTGTTTAATTATTCAAGGTGCTTTGGCTGAAAACTCGATCACCTGGAGGATTCGTTCTAGCCACGAGCGGCCCCCGTAAGCGAGGGGAGGAGGGACCGAAAAGGAGACCACTGGAAAGGAAAGAGGATACAACACTTGCTCTCTGTGGTATGTTCACCTAAACAGGCCGGATAAATTATCCAGAGATGGTGTATACTGTAAGACTTAAGGAGCTGTCTGCAAATCTGCAAAGCTGTCACTGTCGTATAGAGGAATTATTTGACACAGTTAGAGATTTCTGGGGGATTACGTATTGTAACCTTAGCCCTGCTTAATTTGCTTTACATTTTCTTAAACCAGAGTTTTTCCTAAAATTGTTCCCTGGTTTGAATCAGAACATGTAAACTTCCAGTATCCTCCTAATCCCCAATGGTTCTCCAGCAGCTGCCTTGATATCATCCAACCTAATTGGCAGAGGAAAGCAAATTGTGGGCATTTGACCATCTGGTCCTACGCCTATTCCCAAAAATAGAGTATTTTCCCGCCCAGTCAGAGGTCCCAATTTTATTAACAGCATTGGGCAAAAGACACCAGGGAATTAACTCTCTCCCTAAATATACCATGGGGGCAAGAGCCCCGGCTCTGGAGGGGAAGTCAACCCATGAAAGTAGTGATTTGTCTGTGATGTAGCTGTGAAAGGCCTCTTCCCAGGGAGCATACTCTCTCTATAGGCATCCAACTGGCAGGGAATTACTTGGTTCAGTAGAGCAGGGTGCTGACGCTGTTCAACATCCCTATGCCATCCAGGCCTTCAGGATCATGAAACCACATGTGGGCCAACGAAAGCCCAGAGCTACTTATTCTGGTTCCTGTCAGGCCAGACAGCTCTCACCACCATGGTGTTGGTGAAATTCTGTGGTTAACTTTCCAATATTCTGAATAGTGAGTGCATAATCATAATATGCCAAGCCTTTGAATTCATATGTACCTTTCTCATTCTCCTTTTGACCACATCCGAGGGGAATGGACAAAATGTACAGTTATTATAAGCCAATATCCTACGGTATGATGTTCTATTATTCAATGATATCATAGAAACAGCGTGTTTGATACTATTATGTAGTGCTCATAAGAGACACATACTAAAAAACATGTTACATTATTTGCAGGCAATAAACTGAAACTCATGTGTTTGAATGGGCCCCTCAGCCCCCATAGAAACCCCTGAGGCAGCAACACAAACATTGGTGAGCCTATGATTATCTGGCCAGATAAATGAATATTCACACTCAGCAAGCTAACTGTGAGGCTGAGATAGCAGCTGGGGCCCGGGGCCTAGGGGCCCAACGCCCTGCAACTGCTTGTTGGAACGGCCACACTTCATCTGGATGTGGAGATGTCCGCTACAGCCAAGCTCCCAAACTGATGCCAGAACAGGACCTCAGAGGGAGGAGTGGACAGAGATACATGGAAATGTTGGGTGAACTCATAAAACAGGAAGATTAACAGGTTACTACACCTTACCTTACCTACCTTACTACAGTAACTACAGCTTAGATATTCCCTACTAGAAACCTAAATTGCCACCCACGTCAATGAAACTGATGAACTAATGAAATTGAAATGTAATGAACACCCACTGAAATAGACAAAGTACACTATTTACTCCCTAATTACATAATCCAAATATGTCTGCAATATAATAGCTAGCTAAGGTGTTTTATGTTTTTTTTAATGACCATTACATATTATTAGATGAAATATAAAAGGTAAAATGACCTTTCAAAAGTTTCTCTGAAATTCATTCCAACATCTTTTTGTCTCATAGTACATTTAAATGTTTTCTCGAATCTTTTCAAACTTCTGAAAGCCTGAAATCTCGCCTAAAATATGATGCATCTGTTGATATTAAAAGTGAATAAAACTGTAAACATGTACTACAATAGGGCATAGAAAACACTTAATTTCATAGAGGATTCATAAAATACTTTTCGCTTACACGCTTTTATTGTTTGTGACTATCACAGAGATAATGAAACACCTGTCACTTCTCTCACATAATACTATTACATGGATCGGCTGAACCAACTGCAGTAATCACTCTGGGCTTTAATTGCTGCCTGGAAATACACACAGGTGTTTTGACTGTAAACACTCGAGCCATAAAACAACTGTTGCTGCTGTTCTTTGGTTCAAGGTTTTTTATTCATGGTTCTTTATATGAGTTGCTGCTCATAATGGACTTTATAGATGTTTTATCAGTCTTTTGTACTGATAGTCATCCATCAAACAATTACTGGCCATACATATGCTCCTTTTTTATTGCAACTACACTCAAAAGTGTACCTTATGTTGAGTGTTTAGTTGGCCACCTTACAACGAGGTCAGGCAAAAGTCTAATTAAAATGTATCAGGTAAAAACAAAGATGCCCCAGTAATATGATGTAAATATAGTATGTTTAACATATTTGATTCACTATTTCTCAACTTGTTATTGGCTCAAAAGTCAGTGCAAATATGGAGTAGTTTGAAAAAACCATGACTGAGTCTTCTAATCCCCTACTGCTTTGCCCTTAGTATGAGTTCTTCTCCGGATCAAACACTAAAGTCCTACCAAAGGCCATGTTCCATGTTGTTGTCTCTTATCTTGTTTATGACTGTGAGGAAAGCGTTTCTTGTTTTCTTTCTGCATCTAATGATCACAGTCCTCTGTCCCAGTACCAAACAAAGCAGTAAATATCCCTCCGTTGTTTGATCTCTGAGAAAAGGAAGAGGCTTTGAACACTGTTCCTGGAACTCCCAGCACACCTAGTGGCACAGAAACAGGTTGTTTTCTCCTCACTGTCTGAGATTCACAGATCAAATGATATGATACTAAAAAATAAAATAAGTTTGCATGTTCATTTAATTTAATTTAGGGGGGCAAGTCAGAAAGTCAGACTATATGCTCTGACTCACTTTCTACAATAAATAACTATTTTATTTTTAGTTGACATTTAGAAATCCATATTCCAGAAACCTTTTTTATACATATACAGTATATGTATTAAAGATCAATATAAAAAAAGAGAGAATGTCATTAGGGCGGACATCACTTGTAGTACATTAAGCTATAGTTAAGTACCGTTCGAAAGCGATGGAGACGCTGTAGTACATATGCCAGGCCTGTAGATGATGCTGTCCTCACTGAATCAGCCCATGCAAAGACAGTGTTAAATTGAGCGAAATGAGGAATGGCTAAAATGCATGATCTGTTTGGTATTTTGAAAAATAAAAAGTATAAATATGCCTTATATAGGTATGGTCCTACACTATATTATTCAAATATAGCATGATAGGTCCACTTTAAGGTAGTAAAGTATGTTGTTTAGCATCATATTATACAGTTCAGTAAAATATAATATACAGTAGTTATAATAAATCCTTTAAGGTAGAGTATTTGATCCCAGTTTATATGCTTTTTAAAAATGAAAACGAAAGAGGAAAAAATAACAATTTGATATTTGCCATTTAAATAATAAATGCCTATGTATGTTTTGGCTGACTAGCCGCTTCATGAGCTGGTTAACTCGACAGACCCCTGCAAAGAGTCAAATATCAGATGAAGTCGCCAGGTCATACGGAACAACCTGCAACTAACCGCCTGCTTTTATAAAAGAGTCCTATCGGATTACAGCACATACATACAGTGTAGTATAGTGATGCAGCAAACACACGTGGTCTACACACTTGCTGACAAACACTACCCCATCCCACAGGAGCAGTAAAGGATCAGAGAGCAGAGACAAGAGGATATCCATTAGGAAGTCTCTGTAATTGACATGCAGTGGGGGGGCAATGCTCATGCTGAGCAGCAAAGCATAACACATTGGTTTTAAAACCTAAATGGTCACCCTTCTCTTCACACATCTATAACAGCCAGACAAAATATATATCTAACTCTTCCATGCCCAGCTTCCAACAATGATATTAATCTGTCCAACCCTAACCCTAACCCTAACCCTCCCAATATGTCTCTCATCAATCTTTTGCGGCTCAGCATTCAGGGCGGATGTTTCCCAGATGTTGCCTTTTAATATTTATGGGGCTCATCGGTGATAAAGAGAGAGATGCGTGAGATGACAGCAGCACATCGTCTCGTCTTGAGCGTTCGCATTATCCAACACAGCTGTCACTTAAGTCTGCTTGTTGTACATGTTGAAACGCTGCCGGTGTGCTGGTACTTTACACTGTGAGGAATTATGAGGACGGGAAGGGATGGCTGCATTTGTGAGGAAAAAAGATCCTCAATACACTTAAAAAAGGATGTTTGTCTTTTGACTTGTTTACAATATGCTTTAAAAGAGAAGCACTGATTTATGCTTACTCACACCTTCGTCCATCAAACCATTATCTGTTAACCATTAGCTATCCACTGGAGAAGTATGGCAGGGATCATAATCTCTGCCATACTCTGCCAAGTTACGACGTGTTATTTCCAGGGGAGCATAGGTTGCACACTCTTCCCTTTCTTTTGATGTGTCTTTCGCCATCTCTTCCTATCATCCCATGTCTCGTTTCCTTCTTTTTTCTCTACCTATTCATCTCTCTCTTTGTCTTGGGTCTTTGTCTATTAAACTCTGGCGGCCGTTTTTCTGTTTCCCGTCTTTTTTTATCGCTCTCCTGTCCTCTCCCCATCCATCCATCCTCCCCTGCTGTTTGACAGGGCGTGTGTGTTGTTTTGGTCCGAGTGACATCGGGTCTCTTCCCAGGGCACGTCCCGGGAACAGAGAGTTCAAGCGGATGGCTCCCCTGAGTCCTGCCCCTTCATGAGCCTTTATGTTCCCCTTGCTAAATTACAACCTGTCCCATGCACACGCAAACACGTGTAGACATAAACACACACACCTAAACATGTAGTACACACAGTATGCATGCTAGCAACAGACCCTCACGCTGTATCCATAGATATGCACACAAACATACATTTGTTCACATATAAAATAGGACAATAACCAATTGCAGGAGCCTGAACACACACACACACACACACACACACACACACACACACACACACACACACACACACACACACACACACACACACACACACACACACACACACACACACACACACACACACACACACACACACACACACACACACTGTGCATGTTTATTCAGGTATATCCTTCCTGACTTTGCCATTTAACCTGTAGTAGTTGTGTCTCAGCCTTTGTGAGAAAGAAAGAAGAAAAAAGAAAAAGAAACTAAACTGCTAGGATCACACTTTCCTTTATGATTGTTCCCCTGCATGGTTTTGTAAGACCCTTTGGAATATGACTGTCTGAGAGAATGAAAATGAAAGAGTGTCAGGTCACGTAAATGAAAGAGAAAGACATCATCAGTGGTTCAATGGTAAACACATTGAAAGAGAAAGATTAGTTGTCCTAAGCGAGATAGGGAGCGAGAGCAACAGATAGAGATAGCAGCGCTCTAATTAATAGGTTGTAAAAGCAGATGAACATGGAGCATGTCAGTTTCATTGTACACACTCACACACATGCACTTAGAAAGCCTGCCCATTATAGATAATGGAAATGCAGACCTATTTTTATTTCTATGTGACTTACTCAAGATGCTCCAATAACACATTACACAACATCTCTGTGGTGCTTAAAAAAAACAGGAACCAGTGTGAATGTTGAAACGTGTAAAACTCACACCTCAGTGACACTTAAGAGTCCCCTCCTGAGTATTACCTAACAGACGTGTTACCTTATCTTTGTATTTGGAACAACTATCATGATGATGGATTGGCTGTATACTCTGTTAGCCCATTAGCGCAGATTGAAATCCTTGCTAATAAACAAACACGTACAACTGGACAGGGCAGCCGGCCTGCAGTTCATCCGTGAGTCTGTCAGGCTATTTTATGTCTGTACTTTGACCCTTGTTGGCAGCTTTACTACTGCCTGGTAAATATACACATGTAGTGCTGTACGTTGCTACTAAGTTATTTTACCTCACCACAAATGACCCTCTCACTGGACCTGACTATCAGTCAACTATCTCCCTTTAATTTTTCCTCTTTTATTTCTAAAGCTTAATTTATTATTCTGAATGTGTGCGACTGCTGTTTCGCAGAAATGTCCTCCTTCGCGGATTACTCATTCTGTGTAAATGTAAGAGTTTTACTAGCAATCACAGTCATAGCAGGGGAGGGTCAGTTCTGACAGCTGCTAGGGGATATATTTCAAATCATTGTCCCTTAGAATAATTGTATTCCTGTATTTATTCTTCAATTGCCAGTTAATTGTTTCCATCCCTGAAACTGTCTGTGCACTGCTATGAAGTTCCTCAAGGGTCAAACCTAGGACCTTTCTTATTCTTCATTTAAATGGAAAGAACGACACGTGTAATGTTAAAGTAACCAAACCCCTCCATTGGCTGAAGTTATTATGAGCAAAGGTAATTATGAAGGAGGAAGTAAGGTGATAGTGTCATATAGTCTCTGTAGGGAGGATGTCAGGGTGGATATGGGTCAAATAAACATCAGACTTTAACACAGGAGGCCAGTCTTCTTTTACCAAATCAAACCAACATTCATAGTTTCAACCATAGTGTTTGGAAATGTCCTGAGTTTCTCAAACTTTCCTGACTCCTTGGTTGCTAGATACCTGCAGATGTTTTTCCAGCCTTGTGTTCCTCCTCCATGAATACACACTTGTACACTTTAATGAAACATTTGATAGGGATTTGCATGTCTGAGTCTTTCATCCCAGGCCCCTTATAGATCAACGAGGTGTTTACGAACTGAATCATAACCAAATGCTCATAAGCCCTGAAACCAGCATAATATGACATGTGTGTGTGTGTGTTTGAAATAAGGAAGAGAGGGGTTTGAAGGAGTGATGGAGGGGGTCGAAGGAGGAAAATGATACTGCAGTAATCTACCTCTCTTTCACCTCCCTCCTTTATTTTATATTGACAGCCGGCACTCTTCTTTTCCCTCCCACCTTTTATGCATCTCCCGCTCATGCCACACATACTGGTGTCCATTTCTTTCCGTTGCTTCCTCCTCCTTCCCACATTTCTGTCTTTCTTTCTTTGCCTTCTCTCAATTTCTGTTAATCTCTTCAATATGTAAGACTCTATTTTAAAACTATTTCTGGTTCTAATTTCTTTCTGTTTTAAAATAGGGAAATCATAATTAAATTATATAAACAGCATTGTCACATACTGTATGTACGTTCCACAGCTTCGAATGCTTTAATATCACACCTGTCATTTTTAAACCGGGTATATTGTCTTTTTAAAAGAAATTACAACAGCCCTGCATAGAATTTACTAAAGTAGAGTGGTATGGTTTGTAAATAACATGAATATGCAACTTAAATACATTTATTTAGACATATTTTCTTTTCAGCTTCTTTGTGTCATCCCATTCTTCTTACCCACAATGCTAATGTCAAAACATATTTTGACATATCTTTGTGTTTCCATAGCAACTAAATGTAGCGCTAGTGGATAAAAATGGTTCAACATTAGTGTGCTTTCTCACCACTGACTTTATCTATCCATCTTTCCATCTTCACTTTTCTCGAGGCCATGATCCTTCACCCTCTGTCCCTTGTTGCTTTTGCTTTTTAAAAGAGAACTTTGTGACGGTCATTGACCCCTACTGGTCACCTCCAGAACAACATCAAACTGTAAAATATGCAAGGTGAATCTCTCATGCAATGATAGAAAGTACTCAAATTGCCATGTCATGCATTTGGGTAAAAAACAATTCTAGGGTATGACATATTAAGATAACTACCTCAAACCATGGTCACAGATATAACACTATGTGTTTATCTATTGATTTTTACATTCAGCTTGCAATAAGGAGTAAAGCTTTCTCTCCTGGCTGGTCCTTTGTCCAGATCTGCTTTCAGCTCCATCCCACCCTCTCTATTCGGCCCACTCAAACTCCTACGCAGCGCTTAAATACCTCTCACCTACATCCTCCTCTCTTCTTTTAACTCTCACTCTCCCTCTCTATCTGTTAAAATGCACACTTCTCTAAACCTCTCGGCAGCCAATCAATGATGCTTCATTGCCAACGTCCAAAATAATTGTAACTTTATATACAGAAAGAAAAAACTGAAAAACCCAACTTACCCATGTCATTTAGAATATAATAAAAACCACAAACTTTAGTTAACTTTATCAGTTCAGTTTTTGTTATCACAGAAAACAATCAAAACAAAAGAGACTTAACATCAAGATATTTCTGCATAATGAAAACTGAGAGTTGCATAGAAAACTCAACAAAGTAGCATTTTCCCTTAGAAATATCCCTATTCACATCACTGGAATTGAAAGCTGTGTGCATAAATGCATATAATTAGCATGCACACATGAGGGCAAGGCAGTGGGGTGGCTCCCATTTACACACGACTGTAAATTACCAAACACTTCTCAATCAATTATTCATAATCCGTAATTAATTATGAAACGATCAGTAATCCAACACCAGTCCACTCGGCTTGTGGTTGCCTAGTAACCATGACCCATATTAAATGCCAGCATTGTTGCCCGTAACCAGAGCGCCAATTTTTTTCCCACAGGGCTTCGGGCCTAGGGGTATTATAGTGGAGAGTAAACAAAGTGTGTATGTGTGTATGGGGAGTGAATGTGGTGGATGCCCGTGTGTACGCATGTGGTCATATCATACTGGTTGCTTTGAAGGGTGATCACACAGGGTAAACAAGCATGGCCGATTAATAATGCAGTATTTTAGCTCGTGCCGGGAATGACTGTGCCCTACGAGAGCCCTCTAATGGGACACGCCACGGGGAACACGAGTAAAGAGCACGGCGCTCACAGCCAGACAATGATGATAACACTTCCATGGGGACGCATAACTGCGCAGCACACTACTTTGTCGGCACTTGTTCTGGAACTGCATCAGCAAGTCTCCATATGGTGCTCTGGAGGCCTGAATGAATGATTTATAACACCGTTTTGGGGTGGTGAGTGGCCATTTTTAGGGGGAGAGTGCAGATCACTTTCCCTGCACTTTACTGCAACAGCATGTTGAACACATACTGCTTGTGTCCTTTTCTTTCTCTCTGTGTCTCTATTCCCTCTTATTATTTCCCTCTCCACCGATGACTGTTGCCCTTTCCTATTCCAAATCCTCCACCGCTGTCTTTTTAAGTACAACTTCCACATCCTTTTTCCACACCAGGAGATAAACACAGCCTGTAAATATAGAAGCTGTGTTTTTTACTGTCATGCCACGCCAGTGACATGTAAAAATATCCTTCGATCTGGGGAACATCCTGCCTCCAGTGAGAACATGTTTGTTTGTGTGTGTGTGTGTGTGTGTGTGTGTGTGTGTGTGTGTGTGTGTGTGCCTTCTCCTGCAGTCAGTGTGGGAGGTGAAGGGAGACAAAGGTGAGAGGAGCAAGAAAAAAGTCAATGACATAAGAGAAACAGAGAATGAGAGAGAAACTAAACTAAGCGGTAGAAAGAGAGGGAGAGAGAAAAGTGTGAAGAATGGAGAGAGGGTGGGTTGGGTGGAGGTAAGGCGGAAGCGGTGAGCACCGTGTGACCAGACTGCGGTTCCTTCCTCGCCAGCCTGAGAACCAGGAAGTAGTGCTGCTTGTTCTTGCATTATTGAGACTAACAGGAAATGCAAAGGTCTTCAGGAGGGGTAGAGAGAGAGTGTGTGTGTGTGTGTGTGTGTGTGTGTGTATGTGTGTGTGTGTGTGTGTGTGTGTGTGTGTGTGTGTGTGTGTGTGTGTGTGTGTGTGTGTGTGTGTGTGTGTGTGTGTGTGTGTGTGTGTGTGTGTGTGTGTGTGTGTGCGTGTAGCTTGTTGTTTCACCTTTTTTAAACTGGCTTATTTATTGGCAATCTTTTTATTATAACAAATTGCTTTACAAAGTGAACAAATAAAATGTGTTGTGACCGAATCACAAATAATCTTTTGCAAACTCTGCTGTTCCCTTCGTCTCAACGGAGCGTTTTAGACTGTTATTGTTTTGGTTTTCTAGCCAGAACTTTCAATTTTCTCTCTCTGCTCTAATCAGGGTCGCTTCCAACTGTGGATAAATGGTGCTAGCAAAAAAACAAACACATTGTTTGCTACCTGCCCAGCACAAAACGTCTCAGTTACAGTATCAACTAACTCGTGGACACAGTGAAGCATTTAGCAGCTGAATAGCCAGAAACCTTCACTCTTAATTTGGTGGAAAGCTGACCGAAGCTGAGCGGTAGTGAATATTCTCATCATTCTCCCATACCAACGCTATCACCTACAGATGCAGACATCACACATCGTTTTCAGCAAAATGGCCTCGTCTATTAAAGTCTATTAAAGTATGTTGAATGGAATTTGACTCTGACTCAGCTGTTTCCTACTAACCATCCAAACAGCATTTGTCCACACTTCATCTTCTAAACCCCAGTGCAGCCATTTTTCTCTTAAGTCATGCCGTGTAATTATTATTTATGTGCTATTAATGTTTAATATGATACTCCAGGGAAGATGGTGCAGTCATTGCCATTTCAGACCAACACAGAAACACACAGCCAAAGAGTTGGAGCATTTGCCCAGCTTTTAACCTGAGACCTATCAAATGCTGTCGATACTTTCATATCAAATCAAATATGTAATCGCCTAGGATCCATCCAGCACAGTTCCCACTGAGATCCCCCACTTTGATTGGAAATGCAAAGAATTAGGCTGCAACACATCACTGGGGATCCATCGCTTAAGGCTACGCCAAGCATGTCGCAACCGCCAGGCTCTGGGTGGATTCGGGGTCTGTTCTGATTGTTTCTCTTCTCCTGGGTCGGGTCTTTTTTCTTACCTCGTATATAGCATTTACTCAACACATTTCCAGCTGAATAAATGGATGACTTCGAGAGGGAGATGTTAGATCAGTGGATATGGCCCGCGATGTGGGCTTCTAGCAAGCCAAGAGATCATCAAAATAATCACTGTTGCCTGTGCAAACAGTGTGCAGGTGCTCAGGCACAACACAAGATGAGACAGGGCCCCCCACGCCAGCTCGCAAGGGCCAGGGAGCAGCAGGTTGCCTTGGGAACCCTCGGCTCCCTCTTTCTTGTCATTACTCCTTTGCACACTCCCCCTTTTTAATCTGCACCATGCTTTCAGTGACAACCCCCATCCCCCTTGATATATACACACAATACATGCATGCACACACTCACATATAAAGAAGCTCAAGTAAGCAGGCAGATATATGGGTTCATACGTGCACGCACACATGCATGAACATCAGGCCTACAAAGATAAACATGCTGGTTTATCCGTCACTGAGCCGTAAACCCTGCATCAATCTGCACTCTATTTGGATAGCAGAGATTCAAAAGAGCCATTGTAAAATTGTATTCCTCTCCCTTATTCTAACAGTCATACAATACAGAACCCAGCTTTGGATCCGCTCTCATTTTGAATAGTACCCTTATCTATTCATGTATTCTTCTTCATTTGTCTTTATTTAGCGGTATATCTTTACAGTTTTTTATCTTAAGAGGCGAACCCACCCTTGTCTTTCTTGCTCCCAACCTTAGCCTTCATCGCAGCATAATCAAAGCCTCCTTGAACAACCCCCAACCCCCCACACACACACTTTAGTCAAGCCACACATTCACTTATGTATACATAATATATACAACTCTCAGGTTTTTCACCGGGCTGAGGATGTGACCTGTGTGTAGTGCACGGCTCGCTCTGATTGCCCGTTCAACAACAGAGGGGAAGTGCCCTGGCTCATCACCAAGAGAAAAAATGACGCCACTAAAGCCCCTCCAGCCGAACATTTTTTCACATAGTAAATCTTCATGAAATAATGAACAGCAACCTGTTATTGTTCCAAGGTGTGTCTGTAAATCAAACCAGGAGTGCTAAAGATTTGGACAAAGTGTGTTTTTATTTTGATAGAAATGTTCCTTTTATGTGATGTGAATGTAGGCTTTGGAAATGGTGGTGATATATCAGCGCCGTCCTGCAGCCTTCGGTATGATGTGTTTTATTAAGGTGAATTTGGGGCTTGATTAAATGTGGTTTTGCCTGCAGTATATCAAGACATATTGAAAGTATTTATGATGCTTGGCTCCAGGCGCAGGTCTTAAGACTGGAACTCTACTGCCTCTCAGTGGGCAGTGGCTGAGTCAGAGAGACTTATGATCTCACATCTGGAACTGAGAACAGACTTGATGAGATACAAGCCTACTAAAAATGGAAAGAAAAAAATCAATGAGAAGAATTGGTTGATTATGGGCAGAAAAAGCATTTTTAAAGTCTACACAATTACATCACTAAACAAGTAGATCAACAGAAAGAGAAACAGAAATGACAATTATTTAGATAATCAATTACTATGATTGATTCTTTAGGTTGATTTTGATTCCCCCAATTCTCTGGTTCCAACTTTTCCAATTTAAGCTTTTTCGTCTTGTTCTTCTTTAATCTGATGTCTTTTCTTTTATGACTGTTCGACAAAAAATGCTGTGTGAAGTTGAATTTGGGCTCTGTGATATTGAAATGGGTATATTTAGCTTTCTTTCTTGTTTTTGGATCAAACTATTAATCAAATATTCAATGAACTAGTTGCCAGTATAATGAAATAATAATTAGTTGCAGCTCTTAGATTTTCTTTTAAGTCTCTTTAGAAGGACCACGCTGTGTTTTAAGAGCATACATTTCTCACCACAAGACTAAAATTGCCCTTTCATCTTAATCATAACTTCACAACCTCCTTTTTCCCAAATAATTGTTTTGAAGTAATGAAAGAAGGCTTCACAGTTTCCAGTAAACACTTCGGAATCTTTTTATGTACAGGCGAATTCAATAAAAATAGATTTATTTCCCAAAGTTGGTCATATTTCATAGTGGCAGTGCTACTGATGAGGTGTGGTTACCTTCATTTAGTCTCACAAACCTCATGTATGGTTGTTTCTCTGGGAGGTGCCAGCTATAGTCTAAACTCATTGAGGGAGTTGGCTGGGTCAACACACGAGCCTCCTGGTTATCTGGCTGACACTGAACACACACCCCGGCAAATACACAATCATACACATCAAGTCATTTTGGGTCATGGGAACGCGACAGTGAGCTCACACTGTGTTTATTCTGTATGGTTTCCTATTTGAATGTGTCCTTCTCACGGGACTGTTAATGGCTTCCCCTTTCCCAGGGCAAGGCAGTGCCATCAGACCTTATCCAGGTCATGCCAGTGGAGCTGGAGGTACCAGGAAGAATGAAGTAAATCCCGGACACTGTGTCAGCGTCAAGGACTCCTGCTCCAAAGGTTTATCCAAGAATTGAATTAGCCGACTTGCCAGGAGAAATATGAGCTGTCATTTCTGAGAAACACCTTGTTGGGGAAGGATTTTATGACGTGTTGTTGTGTGTACTTGTACTTTTCTTCTGTGTCTTGAAGTGCATGGTTTTAGGGAATCTAAACTCAACCAGCAATTACCTCTATTTGTAGTCGCGTCAGGTTTGGCTCTCTTCTGATGGCAGATAAATGGCGAATGATTTTTGTGTAGAATTCACTTCATAGCCTGCTGAGGATTTATTGACTCTGGTTTGCTGCGGCGAGAGGTCTAATCACTTTAAAAGTCTAGCCCGAAGGTAAATGGATGTATCCTAGCAGAGAGCTGCAGGGGGAATAATAGACCCTCTAAAAGAATGCAAATGTGACATTTTGGGTTGAATAATTTTCAGTGGTCTGCACAAATGTTGACATTTTATGAAGTGATCCAACTTCAGAGACTGACAGTAAGCTGTGCTCATACTCTGCCTCATGTTTCAACTGGAAACTTCTAACAGATCAACTCCAACTTGTGGAATACAAATTAGGAAACATGTAGATCTTTGTAGAGGAGCTTCTCACCACATGAGGGCGCTATTGTTAGTTGATTCTTAAACAGAGGACACTACAGCTTCTAGCAACAGATGTAACAAAACTTAAAAACGTTTTTATATAATCAAGTGCAGTACTCATCACTTCATAATTAATGAGTAAAAGTCTTGGAAGCGTAAATAAAAATAGTCCAATTTACGGAGGAGGTCACAAGATTTTTGTTTGGATTGATTCATTCTTCATAGACACAAATATCTGATCACATGGCTCAGCACATGGGATTTCTTATCACTAATAGCCCTTTAGGGGCTGTTAGTAATAATAATTGCTGCATAAAGACATTATAATGGCCTTAGAAACCATAGATTAGAATATCTCACAGCCTCTAGCTTCTAGCAAATGGATTCAAATGTTAACCCCAATATTCACAGCTGCCACTAGGGTTAAGATGAGCCTGAGGTTGAAATTGGAATGAAATGAAAGATGATAGGTACTTTAAATAGAGATACAAAAAAACTGCCACTGGTATCTGATTAAAGCCAATGTTTAGTATGGACTACATTAAGGTTGGTATTGATCTGACTGCACCTGGATCGATTTGTTCACTGGGGGTAATATCCCTGCCCTGTGCTAAAAGTAAAGGTCATACCCCCTCCTGCCATCCATCTATTTTTTATCTTCACCTGTCTCAACCCATATGACTTCATTTTGGTCTGGTTCAGATTGCATCTTATTATTCGCAGCACGCCTCTTATCCTCCCCAGAACGTAATCCTGAGGCCACAGAGAGGAACATCGTTATCATTGATTTGGCTGGCCACATAATCTACATGCTGTTCGTATTTTGCAATTACAGGTATTTTGACACTTGGTGAGAATCAAGATGGAGTGGTAAATAGTGAGCCCTTTGCAAGTTGATGGTGATAGGGCCACTGATAGATCTAGTTATTTTCTTTTCCAACCTTATAAAATGGCCCATTTAGTTTGTCGAAGAGACTGTAATCAATGTTGGTATGATAACAGTGGATACAATGCAGTTTTCCATAGCGTCCTTTTCACTACTAAGAGCAATATATTTCTCCCAGGAGATGGTGGTGGCCAAAAACAGCGATAAAAGGGGAGTGGAAATTAGACAGCCATTCTATCGCTGTCTCTTATAAATGTACTTTACCATTAAACTGGGTCCTCAATCATATTTTGAGGAAACAAATTTTCTCCCAATATTTAGTTGCCCTTCTTAACACATGGTTAATTTTTTTTATTGAATACAAAAAAAAAGAAAAAAAGATAACAACAAATGACTTGGAGTACTCGGTTTAGTAATCCATCAATGTTTGGCTTAAAATAAGTATGTTTTGTACATTATTGAAGTAACAGACTTAAATAAAAACAAGTCCATGTTGATTTTTGCTTTTTTGAGTTATTCCTGTTTTTATTTAAACAATTAATACACACAAATCACTTCGATGTGTGGGCTTCCATGGACCAGGATTAAAAACCTATTTATGATACGTTCACCAACATATTTTGGAATTAAAACAGCCCTCCTTCGGAAAGTAATTGACAATGCAGGTTCATTGTATGGGAAGTACATTTTTTAGGAGACCAAAAAGGCACTCAATTAACTACTTGGCTAATAGTTTTAGCCAACTAGAAGGCAAATCAAGATGAAATAGGAGGGGAGACATCTCCATTATTTCACTAGCTCCTTGACTCTGATTTCCAGTTTGTGACTCCAAGGCTCCTGCCAAGCCAAGCCATTAACATAACTGACATGGTGCTATACTGACTCTGCTACTAATGAAATGTCGATACAGACCACCATCTACTCTAATCAAATGTTAATTGAGGACGTGATGGATTGCGCCTGCAAGGTTAGGTCCATATATATCTTCCTTTCCCTATCTCTCCTGTGTCTTTCCGGCCTTCCCTGCTCTTGTATAGGACACTCAAATAAAAAAAGATTTGTCAAAGCATGTAGAGAGCGCGTGGAGACTTTAATACTTTGTCTAACACTCCCATGCGTTTCTCACAAGCTACGTCAAAGGCGGAGTGTTAATCATTCATGTCCGTCCTTGAAAACTTCTCAAAAGCCTGTTTCTAAACCTCTCTAAAGACATCACACCAGCACAGAATACATGCAACAATTATTTTCATTTGTACCGCCATTCACACTGCAGAGCATAGCCGGGTAGCCCACTGTGCTTAACCTATTGTGAGGCACAAGATGCAGGGGTTAGCGCATAAGGGTTGACACCATCTATGTGAAAAGATGGGAGACATAAAAAAATGATCAGGCAGGCTGGCAGTAAGTGCTCATGGTTGAGTAGTTCACCTCCAGATATAATCTTCATGAGAGCCCCTGGTAGATGACGGTGCCCTTTATGACGATAAACAGAAACACAACGATATTCATCTTCCTCCTCATGAGTGCTGCGGCATTAACTCCGGCTCCAGGCGTAGAAATAAACTCACTTGTGTCTTTTGGATAGCAAAGATAAGTAGCAGCACACTGAGGTCATTAGTGGTATGGGGGACAAATTGAAAAGGTTAGTAATTCTTGCCTTTGTTAATTGGCTATCAGCATTAATGAGATGCATTGGCTGAATAGAAGTAGTGGGGAGTTTAAGCGTTGGGTACAAAATGTCACGAGCGAGTTCATCTAACCTCCAGAATGGAAATGTCGGATCCCTATTTTGTGTACACATGAGTAATGTGTCTGAGGGCGTGTGTCTCTCTGTGTGTGTGTGTGTGTGTGTGTGTGTGTGTGTGTGTGTGTGTGTGTGTGTGTGTGTGTGTGTGTGTGTGTGTGTGTGTGTGTGTGTGTGTATGTATGTATGTGTGTATGTGTGTGTCCTCACACAGCCTGCAGTCTGTGTGCAGATTCATATCTAGTGAGGAATTGGATACTCTGTCTTGTTAACATCGACCTTTAGTCTAATTACTATAACTGCTAATTACGACCTCCCTCTCTGTCTCTCAAACCCACACACACGCACGCACGCACGCACGCACATGCACACACACACACATACACACACACACACACACACACACACACACACACACACACACACACACACACACACACACACACACACACACACACATACACACACACTCTTGCCACAGGGTGTAAAGTAATGCATGTCCTCCAGGGCCTCAGTTAATGAGGGGCTGTACATTTGCCAACTCTACATGTGTTAGAACAGTGGTTCTCAAACTTTTTGCAATAATGTACCCCCTTTGAAAAAAAATTCAGCCAAGTACCCCCTGATCAGCACAAACACTATTTGTTCGGGAAAAAAAGCTTATATAAAGAGGTACAGTACAGCGCTGCACCATCAGTGTCTGATTTATTAAAACAACAACTGAGAAACACTTAAATGCTACATTTCAAATGTTTACAATCCATCACTAAATTCATCGCAAACCAATTTTAACATCATGCAATAACAATCAGACGACATTAGTTGCATTGAACTGATCTTTTTAATAAGTTGTACTTACAATGTAGTGAGAAACATGGGCTTGTTCGTCACTGAGGACCTTTGTCATTCAGACAGCGAGGCAAACTGCAGTTATTACACTCTGCTTTTTGAAACATGTGTAACTCTGTTAATATAAAACCCACACTGCTCAAACTTCATTACTTTTCTTAAAATTGGTATATTTGTTTATTTATTTATTTGGGGTCGTGAGGAATGAAGAGAACAAATATATGAGCATTTTATGAGCATGGGATTTTGACCCCTCATATAAATATATGCATAATGCTGCGCTATACTATGCGGCCACACGCCGTTGCCAAGCAACGCTTATTGTTTAGGTCATTTTAAAAGCGGGCAGTCATATAATTAACTAGAACTAGCTAGATCTGATAGATTTGGACATAAACGCGAGTGAAGTATAACGCGAGCGAGAGATCAGAGATCAGATCAGCTGCTCCTGACGGAGAACACACAGCTCTTCCGGATCACAGCTCCCCCTCTGTGACGGACCGTTGAGCGACATAATACACTTAGATAGTTTATCTACTCTGGAACTAGCTAAACTAGTTCTACATATATGTATTCTTCACTGTCGGGTCACTTATTACAGGTTCAGCGAGCTGCACGAGACTGATGGGCTGTCAGGAGAGGGAGAGGAAAAGAGAGCACCCCATTTATTTTTCCCATTTTATTATCCAGAATTACTGTAAACCTTTGAATTAAGTAGTTCATCTACTATTAGTAGTTTGTTTAAATGCATTACTTATGTTTTTTTTTTCATTAACATAATATAAATCTCACGTACCCCCTGCAGTACTCCAACGTACCCCTAGGGGTCCGCGTACCCCCATTTGAGAACCACTGTTAAGTTAGAACACATGTACATCTATTTGTCATAGCACAACACCTTTTAAACTGCTATTGATACAAACAAGTCTGTCATGAAATTACAGAGACCATCACCTTCACAAACATATTTTATGAATTTCTTAACAGTTATATAATTCATAATTTCCTTTTCAAATGTTTGTCCTATGTTATTTGTCACTTGGGAAACATTTCTGAGAGCGTATTTCCATATGTTTACCATAAACATACATAAACATAGCAGCTGCTTGGGGTCTTGCAGGAACCCCCCAAACAAGGGAATTATGAATAGTTATCTGTATTGCTTTATGCATTTGCACTTTTCATTGCACGTCATTAATGATGTCACTACTCTACAGCATCACCTTATCACATAATGAAGTGTTTCTTATTAAATGTCTAAGAGTGAAGGGTATATCCTATTGCAGAGCTTTTGTCTGCTTAACAGCAGGATGTAGTTCTCTGCAGAGTCAGTGGGGGGCAGTGAGTATCAGGATGTCTCTGCTGCTCTCCTGTAAGTATGAGAATGTGAAAGCATTAAGTTGCAATATATGAGGGAATGGTGTTTCCTTTCCTCCAGCTCTGGAGTAGAATGGTGATGGCAGGTCATTTACAGTAGATTTCAATTTGACGGCCCGTTTGATCGTGACAAGTCCGGTCCCTGGGGGCCTTCAGTATTGCAAAAAGACGGCGTAATGAAATAGCAGAGGAGCGAATTGGAAGAATCTGGCAGCTGAGACTCCTGTGGAGTGCAGGAGAATGTGAATGGATGGACGATGTGCAGCCCGGATAATCCAGGTGTTTGTGTGTGTGTGTGTGTGTGTGTGTGTGTGTGTGTGTGTGTGTGTGTGTGTGTGTGTGTGGGGGTGTGTGTGTGTGTGTGTGTGTGTGTGTGTGTGTGTGTGTGTGTGTGTGTGTGTGTGTGTGTGTGTGTGTGTGTGTGTGTTGTCTCATGTCTGTTTTGATTTGCATAGAACTCTGACCTCCATCAATCACAGTTGAGCCTGCCAGTTTGGGTTGAATGGCCATAACAAAGCAGTTCTAGCCCAGCTGCCTGCTATGGTAGCTGTGACACACACACACACACACACACACACACACACACACACACACACACACACACACACACACACACACACACACACACACACACACACACACACACACACACACACACACACACACACATACACACACACACACACACACACACACACACACACACACACACACGCACACACACACACACACAGCCCCTTTCGCACACCTGAAGGTCAAAGGGATAAAATAAAACCTTTCACTCATGCTTCATTCCCTCGCTTGTCACATTCTGTGTCGTGTAAGGAACATACATTTGTTTACTTGTTCCTGCTGATTTACAGAGGAGCACAACATAACATCTGATGAATCATTTTCATCTCTTATTCCCCCCCCCCACCCTTTCAGCTGCTGAGACAGTACTGAAGAAGGCTTTACTACAATGGGCACTATTATGGGCTGTCACATGGGAGGAGGTAACTGACTCTGCACTGCTATTTCCAGCAGAGAACACTCTAAATGTATTTTCACTTGTAATGGAGGTTAATACAAACAAATGATACATGTTTTCCGATATGATTCCCAACATTGGTTTGCCCCCCTGACCTGTTTTTATTTTTTATGTTTAAAATTATTATTTTTTAAATGAAAAGAAGGTGTGATCACTAATCTGATTATCAAACTTTAAAAGAATAATTAGGAAATTATACGTTTGGTGCTTTTAAACTCTAAAATGTAATATTCAATTTAGTATAATTTGATAACAGCTGTTTTAAATAAACGTAGATCATCTCGCTGATGTCCTTATCATTTAATTGTGTTTTGATAAGGCAGGGTTCAAGTAAATAAAACTTCTAATCCAAACTGAATTCATCATATCAAATGTATTTCTTCAAGGCAAAATAGTAGAGATATATACAGGCATTTTGCGGAAAACTAATGTTAACTTCGTAGGGTGGCTGTATGTTTGGACACTTTCAAAAGTCAAACTCTACATTGGTTTTACATTGGTTACCACAGGCATCAGCTAAATGCCTAAAATGTGATGTAATGTAAAGCACCTTGGTCGATGGTAGAAGCAGGGATAGTCGAATTGAGAGGATATTTCAATAGAAAAGCTGAAGTGAGACTGGGGAGCAACTGAGAGGACAAAATGGAGGGAAATAAAAATGTTGGATGAAGGAAAGGATTTCACTAGTTCCTCTTGATCTATCCAAGGCTCTTCATAATACCTCTCTGAGGGGACCCTTTTAGTATCTAAAAATAAAAAATCGTCGTGCCTACAATCCCCCTCCTCTTCCCCCCCCAGCCTTCAGAGACTGTATCTCAGACAGAAATGGTAATTGGTTGTGAGGGTTTTTGCACCAGCACTTTTAAATGCATTTTTAATTTGTGAGGCAAACATTTGTTGCACCCCCCTGAGAAAAATCATTCTTTGTGTGGGAGCACTCCTGCCTTCACCTCGGGCTCTGCTGCCTCACTGTCATGAGAGGTGGAACGCAGAAACATCAGCCATTCAGCCTGCAGCACTGCAGCCAGACAGAAGGAGAACTGTTTCTGTTTTAGGGGGTTGTGGTGCAGGGTACTTAGAGGCAGTCATTTCTCTGGTTGGGGTGATATACCAATGGATGGATGTTTAAGTCTTTTTTTTTAAAAACACAGTTCCAATCGAATTTGTTTTGTTTTCAAATAAACATGGTACCATAAACATTGCCTGTAGCCTATATTTGCCATTAATGTCTAATTTTGATAAACAGACATGTCATATTCTTGTGACGTTGTCAATATCTAGGCTACATCTCAGTAAATTGCTGTAACATTAAACATAAACCGGCCATTGAAAGGATTTTTAGATATAAGGCAAAGTTACAACAGCATTACATTTAATCTTACAGTTATATCAGTTAATATCAATGAAATGTCCTCAATCCTGGGATTCCCTTGAAAACGGTGCAAAGCCAACCTGCAAAATCTTTAGAAAGAGTCAAACATATATTGTAGCTTATCAGCTAGGTGGCAAAATTGACTTAAGAAAGTATAATTTTGCTTTACAATAAAGTATGATTTTCAGTCATTGCTGGTGCAAATACATCTTTAGAAAAAAATAAACCAGTCTGTAAGCAAGTTTGCTAGCCTGGTGAGAGTTTCCTTTGTAACTATATGTTGAATTCAATGTACATTGTAAACAGAATGCTGTAAGAAGTAAGCGGCTTGGTAGAGAGAAAGGGGAAGCAGCTCAGAGCGCTACATGTATTGTGACTGCGGAGCATGTTTTCTGTTCTTCTAGCATCGGTTTGCTGGTTTTTCATACCACTGCTAAGCTGACGACACCCAATTCATTCTGTCCTTTCCCCGCTCAGAGAACCAGGTCGTCGCACGCATCTCTGCTTGTCTAGCTGACATCTCTCAGTGGATGTCTGCTCACCACCTCAAGCTCAACCTTGACAAGACTGAACTGCCTTTCCTCCGGGAAAAGATTGTCCCACTCTTGACCTAACAATCAACATTGGCACCTCTGTTGTTTCCCCGACTCAGACTGCAAGGAATCTGGGTGTGACCCTAGATAACAAACTGTCCTTCACTGCAAACATTGCTGCTACAACCCGCTGCTGCAGATACACGCTTTACAACATCAAGAGGATACGTCCCCAGCTGACCCAGAAATCAGCGCAGGTTCTGGTCCAGGCTCTCGTCATCTCACGCCTAGACTACTGCAACTCCCTCCTGGCTGGTCTACCTGCATGTGCCATCCGACCTCTGCAGCTCATCCAGAATGCAGCGGCTCGTCTTCAACCTTCCTAAATTCTCCCACACCACACAGCTCCTCCGCTCCCTTCACTGGCTTCCAGTAACTGCTAGAATCCACTTCAAGACACTGGTACTTGCGTACCATGCTGTGAATGGTTCTGGCCCTTCCTACATCCAGGAAATGGTTAAACCATACACCCCAGCACGTGCACTCCGCTCTGCATCAGGCAAACGGCTCACTGCATCCGCACTGCGAGGGGGACCCAAGTTCCCATCAGCAAAAACACGTGGGTTTGCTATCCTGGCTCCAAAATGGTGAAATGAGCTCCCCATTGACATCAGGACAGCAGATAGCTTACACATCTTCCGGTGCAGAATGAAAACTCATCTCTTTCGACTCCACTTCGATCGATAGAATTACTAACAAAGCACTTACATACTAATAAAGGGCTGGCTTATCTAAAGCCAGTTGAGTAGCACTTGAAATGTTTGGCTCTATGAAACCTGATGTACTTATATGATTCTGTTTTCTTCAAGTTTGTATCTTGTTGGTCGAATGCACTTATTGTAAGTCGCTTTGGATAAAAGCGTCAGCTAAATGCAATGTAATGGACACTTACAGTTGTTCACTGACTCGCACTGCAAGTATCCATGGGTCATCAAGCTTCTAGAGCCACATACGTATATGATTATTGATGTTTCGTCAAGATGCAAGGATGAACTCAGCAGTGCCACTTTTCGATTTAGCTATGTCCTATAACCCTTGTTTTATGAGCAAAAATGTAACCATCTGACAGGCGATTAAGGGGTTCAAGGCTTTTATTTCTCATACGAACATAGCTATAGCGTAGTTATGACGATGAAAATCTTAGGTCACAGGCTCCTCCAACAGTGCAACACAATAAAACAGATAAACAGAAAGATATAGTGCAAGTAAAAAGTAAATACAAAAAGAAAATTGTAAAAAAAAGTGAAATAGTGAATTACTGCAATAAGAGTCTATATAAAAGTTATTGGAATATGATGTATTAGATAAATAATTTCTAAGTAGCAGCCAGATTAATGTTATGGATGTTGTTCAAAGTTCAGGTGTTTAATAGTCATATGGCCGGTGGGATGAAACTGTCCCTGAGTCTGGTTATGGGGGTCTTTTGATTATCCTGAGGGCTTTCTTCCTGAGCCGCTGGGAGTAAAGGTCCTCCATGGATGGCAGCTCCGTCCTGGTGATGTGCTGTGCAGTTTTCACCACCCTCTGTAAAGCCTTACGATTAAGGGCGGTGCAGCTGCCGTACCAGGCCGTGATGCATCCAGTCAGGATACTCTCTGTGGTGCACCTGTAGAAGTTGCAGAGTATCCTGGAGTCCATGTTGAACCTCCTCAGCCTGCGGAGGAAGAAGAGCCGCTGTTGAGCTTTTTTGGTGATGGTGGTGGTGTGAAGAGTCCATTTCAGCTCCTCAGTGATGTGACAAGGAGGAACCTGAAGCTGCTGACTCTCTCCACCGTAGTCCCATTAATGGTGATGGGGGCGTGTCCCTCTCTCTGCTGCTTCCTGTAATCCACAATCAGCTCCTTCGTTTTGCTGACGTTGAGATGGAGGCACCAACATGTCAGGTTTTCAACCTCCTCTCTGTACGCCGTCTTGTCGCCGTCGGTGATCTGGCCGATGACGGTCGTGTCGTCAGCAAACTTCACGATGGTGTTGGAGCTGTGTGTGGCCACGCAGTCGTGAGTGAACAGGCAGTAGAGGAGAGGGCTGAGCACGCAGCCTTGAGGGGCTCCGGTGTTGAGGATCAGGGTGGAGGATGTGATGTTTCCCACCCGCACTGCCTGGGGTCTGCCTGTCAGGAAGTTCAGGATCCAGTCACAGAGGGCGCCGTTGAGCCCGAGGTCTTTGAGCTTGATGACCAGCTTGGAGGGAAAAATGGTATTGAATGCTGAACTATTATCAATGAACAGCATTCTCACATATGTGTTCCTCTTGTCCAGGTGTGAGAGGGCAGTGTGGATGGTGAGGGCTATGGGGTCGTCTTTGGACCTGTTTGCTCTTTAGGAAAACTGCAGGGGGTCCAGAGAGTCAGGGAGGGAGGAGGTGATGAAGGTTTTGACTAACCGCTCAAAGCACTTCATAATGATGGAAGTGAGTGCTACTGGGCGGTAGTCGTTGAGGCTGGTGATCTTTGGCTTTTTGGGGACAGGAACAATGGTGGAGTGTTTAAAACATCTGGGAACTACAGACTGCAGCAGGGACCTGTTGAAGATGTCTGTGAACACCTCTGCCAGCTGAACGGCACACACCCTGAGAACACAGCCTGGACCTGATGGCCCACACCACCTTGTGTGGGTTAACCCTTTTTAAGGATTTGCACAGATCTGCCCTGTTTAAAACAAGAGGGCAGGGCGCCTGATCCTTCTGTACCTCCACAGCCTCTCAAATCGAGACATGTAGAGGTTGTTAAAGGGTTGTTTAAGTTCCCTGGGAAAAATAAATCCCCTATGATAACTATAGCAGGATTACAAAGTTTGCATGATCATGGATTTTTATTCCAGGGTTAAAGTGCACCCTTTACACATTATTCACATGACACCAGTACATTATCGCTCATCCCAGTCCTATTCTCTTCCTCCACTGTGACTTGGTAAATTGTAAACAGACACAGAGGGTGTGAGGTCTATGGATTACAAAAAGCTTCTTTCCAGACAATTAGAATTCAGAACAGCACTATCTGTGAGGAGAAGCCAGGTCTCGGAGAGGTTCCCAGCAGGACTGAGCTGCTGAGAGACGAAGGGAATATCTGCAGTGGTTCTCCAGTTTTTTTAATAATCAATTTAGTCAAGCATACTGCCGAAGCAAACAGCGGATTAAGTAGAATCAAAGAGTTCTTTAACCCTTCTGGCAGCTTGTCCGTCTGGATCTGTACTCATTAGTTTGAAACACACATATACAACCATACAGGCGCCCACACCTCTCAGTTTTGAGAATGGGGTTATTCTCACTGCACACAATGCAGAAGCCTGTACTGTATTATTCCTTCACAACCGATGATACCAAATTCCACTTCGGAAATATTTCTCAAATGTTCATGCCCTCCTTTCTTATTTCCATAATTTGTGTGGGTTGAGGTAGAGGGGAAAGGTGACAGAAAGTGAGAATTGAGAGTGAAAAAAACATTTGCAAATTCATCTACTGCCTGTACTGTATTGAATACAAATGTAAATAATAAAAAGCCTAATTTAAACCCAGCACCTCCACCTGAGAGCCTTTTCTGAATGGCTTTTCTTTACAATGCAAGCAGGAGCTCAGAATCCTCAAGTGTAAAGTAAATACAAATGGGGGTGGGAGTGTGGATTTCTTGCAGCCTCATTATAGCAGATACAGTGGGGCCTTTTTCAAACAACGTTTTTTGTTTATAGCTGTTTTGCTGCCAGCAGAGATTTGATTCTGACAAAAATGTTGCAATTAAAGATTAAAGCCCACTTTGGGAAATTGTATTCTACAACAGATAAAAGACAACAGCTCTTAGGAGCATAATCTATTCAGCCGAAGATGCTTTTAAGGGGCATATCAATTATAGTTATTTGTCTTCCATTTCCACTCGGTACCACTTTGCTTCCCACAGTATTTACCTATTTAAGCGAGAAGACTTGGACTATTAAACATTTTCCTTATGCACACACACACACACACACACACACACACACACACACACACACACACACACACACACACACACACACACACACACACACACACACACACACACACACACACACACACACACACACACACACACACACACACACACACACACACACACACACACACACACACACACACACACCAAAATGAAAACAATTTTTTATGTTCTCTTTGGTTTACCTCAGTACAAATACATGTGTTACATTTGGAAAATAGAAAAAACAATGAAGAATGAAAAGAAAAAAGATCTTCAACCGAACTATGCTTCCTCCAGCCTCATTAGCCTTTTTATTTTGACAGTCGACAGTGGACTTGAGCGCTTTGAAGTGGGTTAGTAATTGTGTCTTTAAAAAAATTTATGAACGTAATTTTTAGGATCCACATATTGGGTCTGAGATAAAAAAAAAGTGTGTCAATCTTTCAGAAACAAACCACATAACCAAAGGAGCTTTAGTATTCCAAGATCAAAGTAGACATTTTTTATATTTTTGCAGATTTCACAGAAACATTGCAGCAGCTACCTGTTTGTTTGCAGTGTTCTTTATTTGTAAATGAAACATGTGTAGTGCCGTGAAAAGGGAGTCGGAGGCGGTGTATTCAGAAGTATTGGAGTTCCAATCTTTATTAGCCATTAATAACAGAGAGGTTAACACATGACTGCTCTGCTTGACGAGCTAGCAGGAATGGAAGCTGAAGCTACAGGTGTTCCCACTAAAGGGTCCGTGTGGCAACACAATACGAGAGGTGAATTATGTCCAATAACGTGTCACCACAAAAGCCCCCCCAGAATTCATGTGTAAACAAAGTCCGTATGGCGGGGAGGAACAACCTGCCTGCCCCCTCGAGACCTGCGCACCGGAGTTGGTACAGCGACTTCCGCCTGTGCAGCCCCGTCAGAGGAGGGACTGGAACAACAGGTCCGCATTCCCTGACAGGAAAAAGCCGGGGGCGGCCCCGTCTCGGCGGTCGAGCCAGCACCACCGGCTGGTCCACATCCAAGTGAGCAGCCTTCACCCGGTCAATCGAGACGTGCTCAGCCTTGCCGCCCATGTCGAGCACCAGGTGCTTGTCACCGTGCTCCAAGACCCGGAAAGGTCCCTCGTAAGGGGGCTGCAGGGGGCCTCTGTGTGCGTTGTGACGGACGAAAACGTGCCCAGCCGAGCGTAGTTCCGCGGGAACTTGAGACCTTGGCGCCCCGTGCTGAGTGGTCGGAACTGGAGCGAAAGCCTCCGCAGCGTCCCGTAGGAAAACCAGCTGGTCCGTGGCAGACCAAGGAGCTGATGCATTTGGGAGGAAATCACCTGGAACTCTCAACGGCTGACCGTAGATCATCTCCGCTGTAGAGCACTGCAGATCTTCCTTAGGTGCGGTCCTCAGGCCCAGCATCACCCAGGGCAGCTTGTCGACCCAGTTACCGTCCGTAAGTCCGGCCCTGAGGGCCGCCTTCATGGAGCGATGGAAGTGCTCGCAGAGGCCGTTAGCCTGAGGGTGGTAAGCGGTAGTCCTTAACCCCCAAACCGCCTGCCAATGCGTTCCAGAGTTCGGACGTGAACTGAGAGCCCCTGTCTGAGGAAATGTCCGACGGGGTGCCAAAACGACACACCCACGTTGCAATGAAGGCCCGGGCAACATCTGCGGCCAACGTCGAAACGAGCGGGACCGCCTCCGGCCAACGGGTCGTCCTGTCCACCATGGTGAGGAGGTAAGGAAAAGGCAATGGACCAGGTCGATGTTAACGTGGTCAAACCTCCTCGCAAGCACCAGGAAACGCTCCAAAGGGGCCTTCATGTGGCAGTGCACCTTAGCGCGCTGAAAAGCCACGCACTCACCAGCCCAAGTCCTCACGTCCTTTTTCAGCCCATGCCAGACGAACTTCACGGCCACCAAGCGCACCGAAGGCTTAACGCCGGGGTGTGACAGTCCGTGCACAGCCTCGAACACAGGACGCCTCCAGCTGGCGGGAACGACTGGCCGCGACAGGCCCGTGGAGAGGCCACACAGGAGGATAACGCCCGCGTCGCCGAACACCAAGTCCTCCAAGCGCAGCCCCGCGCCCTCCACCTTCAGAGCCTGGACGCCGGGGTCTGTCACGTGGTCCGCCGCCATGCGATTATAGTCCAGGCCCAACTGGACGGCACCGATGACGACTCTGGAGAGGCAATCAGCAACCAGTTTCGACTTGCCAGCCCAGTGCTTAATGTCTGTGGTGAACTCAGAGATATAGAAAAGCTGCCGCTGCTGACGCACCGACCAAGGCTCCGCCACTTTAGACATGGCGAAAGTTTGCGGCTTGTGGTCGACAAACGCCGTAAACTCCCGGCCTTCCAGCATGAAACGGAAGTGCCACACGGCCAAATAAAGACCCAGGAGCTCACGGTCAAAAGCGCTGTACCTGCGTTCTCTGGGCGTCAGCTGAAAAAGGCGAGCGGCTGCCAAGCGCCCTCCACCCACTGCTCGTGCACTGCGCCGACCGCGTAGTCCGACGCGTCCGTGGTGATGGAGATGGGAGCCGTAGATGATGGGTGTGCCAGCAAAGCCGCCTGAGCCAACGCAGTCTTGACCCCGGCAAAAGCGACGTCCACCTCTGCTGTCCAGTCGATCGCCTGGATGGGGTTCTTGACTTTGACTTGACGTATGATGTGCGCGGCCCGGGCGATGAAACGGTGGTAGAAAGAACTCACGGAGCGACCGGGCTGTGAGCGGGCGAGGAAAAGCCGCAACAGCCTCCACCTACGCTGGCAGAGGTGTCGCACCGCCCTTGGTGACGCAGTGCCCCAGGAAATCAATGTCAGACACCCCGAACTGGCACTTTGCAGGATTGATGATTAATCCGTGTTCATTGAGCCGCATGAACAGGGCTCGGAGGTGGGACAGGTGCTCCTGCACTGAAGCGCTGGCGACGAGTATGTCGTCGAGGTAGACAAACACAAGCACCGAATCCATCAGGCGCTGGAACGTCTGAGCGGCATTCTTAAGCCCAAAAAGCATCCGCAGGAACTCAAAAAGTCCAAAAGGTGTTATCACCGCTGTCTTGGGAATGTCCAGGGGGTGTATGGGCACCTGGTGGTATCCACGCACCAGGTCCACGTTGGAAAACACCACCGTACCGGCCAGATGCGCCGAAAAGTCCTGAATGTGCGGCACCAGATAGCGGTCAGGCGTAGTGGCGTCGTTGAGTCGGCGGTAATCCCCGCACGGGCGGAACCCGCCGTTCGGTTTGGGGACGACGTGCAGGGGGGAAGCCCAAGGACTGTCGGAGCGGCGGACAATGCCCAGGCGCTCCATGGTTGCGAACTACGCCCTCGCCACAGCCAGCTTAGAAAGGTTCAACCGCCGGGCCCTGGCGTAGACAGGAGGCCCCTCGGTAGTGACGTGGTGCTCCACGCCATGCCTAGTGGTAAGCGGCGAGAAGGTGGGTAGCGACAGGTCCGGAAACTCGGCCAACAGTATGAGAAACGTGTCTGCCCCCGACAGCGAGCCTGACAGCCCGTCGTACGCTGCGCTGCCAAGTGTGCACACGAGGGAAGAAAACGTTAAGGCATCAACCAAGTCCATGAGCACACAAAAAATCTCCGGTGTCCCCACGCCGGCTCGAAACTGCCGTGTCCGGCCTCCGCCATGCTTTCTTGCTTGCAGGTGGGCCACTGAGCGTCGCGGCTAACGTCTCTGCACCGGGCTGTTGTGTAGCCAGGAAAAAACGATCCGCTTCCTCAGCCAAGGCACGGGGCTCCGTCACAAGCGTGTTGGCCAGCACCGTCTGGACCCGGGGAGGCAAGTGACGCAGGAAAATCTCCTTGAATAAAATCCTCCCCCCCTAGCAGATTTAGCATTTTCTCCATTAGCTGAGATGGCTTGCTGTCTCCTAGGCCTTGAATGTCAATATCTGGCGGGCCCTCTCCTTAGCAGATAAGGTAAATGTCTTAAGGAGAAGGGCCTTAATCGCCTCATATTTGCCATGGTGTGGGGGGGCTGCGATAAATCCCACCAATCTGGACGACACGGAGCTTCCCAGCACTGCTACCACATGGTAGTATTTCAGGTCCCCATCACGGACCTGTCGGCAGGCGAAGTGCGCCTCTACGTGTGCGAACCATGCCTCCGCGGCGTGCTCCCAGAATTCCAGCAGCTTTACGAACACATCGCGTTCAGCCATGCTCGTTAATTTCCCGGAAACTTTCTCGGAAACGTCAGGGTCACCAGTGTAGTGCCGTGAAAAGGGAGTCGGAGGCGGTGTATTCAGAAGTATCGGAGTTCCAATCTTTATTAGCCATTAATAACAAAGAGGTTAACACATGACTGCTCTGCTTGACGAGCTAGCAGGAATGGAAGCTGAAGCTACAGGTGTTCCCACTAAAGGGTCCGTGTGGCAACACAATACGAGAGGTGAATTATGTCCAATAATGTGTCACCACACATGCAACATTTATTATCCAGAACTGAGCATAAATGCACAGCCCTATGGCCAAATTCTGTATTTTTCTTAATTTATTAAATTAACATGTTTCCATTATTAGCATGGAAACCTTCACATTCACATTCAAACCCCCTTGGAGAGGCATATGTTGTTGCAAAAATAACCTATAATATCTATATTTACATTTTAAAGCCTGCTTATTACATTTCTTTAAATATTGTTTAACCTTCGACATGTTCCTATTCTATACTTCTCCTAATATTGACTTTATATGCTTTTCATGTTCTATTTCTTTCTTTGCATTATTGCATAGCTTTTAGAGAAGGTTTATTGAAACATCAGGCTTGCAAAGCTTTAATAACACAGACAAATATAGTAAGGAAATATGAAAATATAGTGAGCTTCGCTCTTAATCCTCCTCTGTGAATGTTAAACACTTGAAGCGGGGAAACAGCCGAGAATAGAAACAGACAGATGACAAAAGGACCACAAGGTAAGACGGTTTTGAATGAATATTTGTTTCCTGATGGTAAAATCTGCCTTCCTATTGGTCTAGATGTGAAACTTTAGGTTATATAGAGATAAACAAACCAATTTAGATGGGGAAAAACAAACTCTGAGCCTCCCTCCATGCCAGTACACAAGCACAGTAAACATATTCAGTTTGCTTCTGGCACTGTCACAGCGCTGACTGTTGTTGTGAAAGTGAGTATTTTTTCAAAGTGTAAATCCTTTTGGAATATAGGCTTTGTAATGTTTATACAATCTGCAAAAAACAAGAGGTGAAGTTGATTTTGATCCCCACTATAAAAACGAAAATCCTGGCACTGACAGATGACTGGAACAATGTCTTGACTTTTGAAAAGGGTCATAACCTCCCAGCGGAGTCACACATCCCAGGACTCCCCACAGTAAAGTCTTCTTAATCCTCTACTGTCTTCACAAAGACTCTAACAAGGCCGTATACAAGAAATGGACTTAATCTCTGTGACGTCAAACATTAGTGTGTACGCTATTATCTTACATCTTTGGGTTCTGCTTTTTGGCTGCTGCCGTTTTGTTATCTTTGGCGGTTGTATCTTTTTTTTAAAACTACAACAGAACACTAAGTAAGAACATTGTTGGCAAATGTTACAAAAAACATTCCTTAACTGAAAACACACTGGTCAATTGTTTATGTTCTAAGGTGAGAAAATGGACAACACCCAAACTGGACAACAATGTGGTAGCAGGACTTCCGGTTATGGCGCTGAGCTGAGAGGCTGACACTCCCCAGCACGGTTGCTATCCCTACTAAAATCCTATTCTAATTAATCGGAACCCACCTAAAACTGCATGTTATTTGCTTCTAAACCCCCACAACATCCATTATGCCACAGAAACCGTCAAAAAAAACAAAAAAGGCAGAAAACTCAACAGAAGACGGAGCAAGTGAGGACGCCACGCTACAAGGCGACAACTCAGCTAGCAAGGAGTGCAAGGGTAGCTCAGAAGCTAACGCTACCACTGACAACACCGACAATGCTATCCTACAAGCAATAAATGGCCTGAAGACAGAGTTTTCATCTAAACTGGATGGGCTACTTGCAGCAGTCAATACCGTTAAAAGTGAGCTGACCAGTTGTCAGAAGAGAATATCCGAGACGGAGGAGCCGAAGATGACGTCGTCTCCCTGCAGAGGAGAGCCGTGAGCCTAGAAGAACAAGTTGCCATGCTTACCTCAAAACTGGACAGCTCTGAGAACAGTAGCAGAATATCCAATTTACGATTGGTGAATTTACCTGAAGCGGTAGAAGGGAAGGATATTTGCGCATTCCTGGAATCCTGGCTCCCTGAAGCCTTGAGATTAGCGCCGCCAGCCTCTCCTATTGTTATCGAGCGAGCCCATCGGCTCTCTGGCCCTAAACTTGCTGGTGGCCCGCCTAGACCACTGATCATGAAGTTCCTTAATTACAAGGATAAAATCCTCGTTCAGAATGCTGCAAGACAAATGGGTAAAATATTCTACAAAGATCGCCAAGTGATGCTGTTCCCGCACGTCTCTGCAGAGCTGCATAAACAACGGAGGAGATTCGATGGAGTTAAACGGAGGCTGCGGGAGATGGACGTCCAATATGGAATAGTTTTCCCGGCGCGACTGAGGGTCACACACGGCGGCCGGTCTTACTTTTTTGACAACCCCTCGGACACGGAGAACTTCATCAAGGACATACAAAAGAAATAAGACGGCGTGAACACTAACTGAACATGATTTACGGACGTAAATCAAAATATGTTAAAAGGAGAAGCGTTTGACTAATGCCTCGGAAGCGGCCGGTGTTCCGGATTAACTTGTTTCCCGATCAACTTGTTTCCCGATCAACTCGTTTCAGTGGGGTGCGTGGCTTTCGACTGAAATACACATTTCGATCGCTTTCTTCTGTCGTTTACATACATCTTTTGGTATATTTGGCTTCTTAGGAACACGTTGATGCACATCCAGTACCAGTGTTTGAGGTTGTGATTACGATGGCGATATCCGGACGCGAACAGCGAGGACTACAACAAGACAAACGAGTTGCTCGAATAAATCATTTAAACCAGCTATTGTTGCCAGACTTATTACGGAATATCGTAGTTAATGTCCAAGTCCATCTGTGTATACCTTCAGACAGCCTCCAAGTGAAGCACACGGTGTTTACTCACAGTTTGAAAGCAGCGTGGAGAAGTCTTCATCTGTGTTCATCAGTGAACACTTAACACAGAAATCGTAACAGTTTAACCTGGGCGGGTCACAGTTTAATCTAGGCGGGTCACATTTTAACCTGGGCGGGTCCCAGTTCCCTGGGAGGATCGGTTTAGCACAGATGAAGACTTCTCCATTCAACACGTCCTAACAGATCACCAGAGAACAATAAATCAAGTCGCTGTGTTGATGCCTGTTACATCACATTACATTACATTGCATTTCGCTGACGCTTTTATCCAAAGCGATTTACAATAAGTATTCACTGTTCAAAACATTCACATCAATAAATCCTTTACTAACTATTATTGTTGTCAGTCTTACATTTGTATCATATATTATTATCAATATGATGTCAGGTTGCATTTTTCCAGAACTTGTTGACAATGTTAATGTAACAAAATGAGCTGTGGTGATTTATTAAGACGTTGTAGTGCCGAGAGACGGGAGTCGGAGGCGGGGTATCGAAGGTACAAGCTAGACTTTTATTTAACATCAGAACAACATGTAAACAGCTTTCAGCCCGGGAAGATAAGAACGGGGGAAAAACAGGAAGTCCGGTCAACTCACTAATGTCCGTGCGGAACAATACCCCAACCCATAGTTCCGTGGGTGAATAATGTCAATCACCACACAAGCCCCCCCAGAATTCACCCATAGTCAAAACCCTCGCGCCTGGGAGGAAGTACCGCCCGACCCCGGCGCGTACCGACCACAGGGGCTGAGGAGGGCGGGGCCGCAGGCGAGGGCAGGGGCAGGGGCGCCAACGAGGGCGAGGGCATCCCCACAGGGGGTGGGGGGCGGGACATGGGAGGGCGGCCCCGACGTGGGGGCAGAGCCAACTCCAACGGCCTGGAAACGTCCACGTGAGCAGGCTTAATCCGATCAGCGGACACAGTCTCAGGCCTGCCACCAACGTCCACCACCAGGCTCTTGTCCCCGTGACGTATGACCCTGAACGGACCGTCGTAAGGGGGGCGCAGGGGACCGCGGTGAGCGTCGTGGCGAATAAAAACGAAATCCGCCGACCGTAATCCGGGGGACACCCGGAAAGCTGGGTTGCTGTGCTGCGACGTGGGGACGGGCGTGAATGTCCCGGCGGTCTCCAGCAGGGAGGAGCGCTGCCCGGCTGCAGACCAGGGCACAGTGGCGGTGGGAATGAATTCCCCGGGGACCCGTAGCGTCTGGCCATAGACGAGCTCCGCCGACGAGGACTGCAGGTCTTCCTTGGGGGCACACCTGAGGCCGAGCATAACCCACGGGAGCTTATCCACCCAGTTGCCGTCTGTCAATCCGGCACGCAGTGACGCCTTCATGGATCGGTGAAACCGCTCACACAATCCGTTAGCCTGGGGGTGATATGCGGTGGTGCGGTGCAGCTTGACCCCCAAACCCACAGCAACAGCGTTCCACAGCTCCGAGGTGAACTGAGAACCGCGGTCAGAGGAGAGGTCAGACGGGGTCCCGAAGCGCGCCACCCACGTGCCGATGAAAGCGCGGGCGACGTCGGAAGCTGACGTCGAGGTGAGGGGAACGGCCTCGGGCCAGCAGGTCGTCCTGTCCACCATCGTAAACAGGTAGGTGAAACCGTGAGAGGGGGGAAGCGGACCTACGAGGTCGACATTGACATGGTCAAACCTCCTCTCAGGAACCGCAAACAGTTCAAAAGGGGCCCTAGTATGGCGGTGGACTTTAGCCCGTTGACAAGCCACGCATGCGTCGACCCAGGACTTCACGTCCTTCTTAAGCCCCTGCCACACGAACTTCTGCGACACCAACTTCACGGACGGTTTCCTACCGGGGTGGGAAAGATTGTGAACCGCCTCAAAAACGGGTCGGCGCCAGTCCGTAGGGACTAGCGGTCGAGGCTGGCCCGTGGAGATGTCACACCACAGCTTCGCGCCCGAGTCACCGATCGTGACCTCCTCCAGTCGCAATCCCGTGACCGAGGCCTTGAGGGTCTGGACCCCGTGGTCAGAGGCCTGGTCAGCGCCCATGCGGAGGTAATCGAGGCCCAGCTGCACAGCTCCGATGACCGCTCTGGAGAGGCAGTCCGCGACCACGTTAGCCTTGCCAGCGATGTGTCGTATGTCCGTGGTGTACTCGGAGATGTACGAAAGCTGGCGTTGCTGTCGGGCGGACCACGGCTCGGCCACCTTGGACATGCAGAAAGTAAGTGGCTTGTGATCCACGAACGCCGCAAACTCGCGGCCTTCCAGCAGGAAACGGAAGTGGCGAACGGCCAAATAGAGACCAAGGAGTTCCCTGTCGAAAGCGCTGTACTTGCGCTCCCTGGGAGTCAACTGGCGGCTGAAAAAGGCAAGCGGTTGCCAGGCGCCGTCGACCCATTGTTCATGCACCGCGCCCACAGCGTAGTCAGACGCGTCGGTGGTGATAGCGATGGGGGCCCTGTGTGACGGGTGAGCCAACATGGCGGCTTCGCTCAGGGCGGCTTTGGTGGCATCGAAAGCGGCTTCCCTTTCAGCCGTCCAGTCTATGGCCTGGCCGGGGGACTTGTCCTTGAGGGCCTCGTACAGCGGGCGCATGGTGTGGGCCGCCCGGCGGATGAACCGGTGATAAAACGTCACCATCCCGAGGAACTCTCGGAGCGCCCGAGCTGTAGACGGTCGTGGAAAGGCGGACACGGCCTCCACTTTCGATGGGAGGGGGGCGGCTCCATCTTTGCTGATGAGATGCCCGAGGAAGTGGATGGAGGACAACCCGAACTGACACTTTGCCGGGTTGATAATCAGGCCGTGTTGGCTGAGCCTCGCAAAAAGGACACGGAGATGTGCCGGGTGCTCTTCAGAGGAGGAGCTGGCGACAAGGATGTCGTCTAAATAGACGAAAATGAATGGCATGTCTCTGAGCGCCGAATCCATCAGCCGCTGAAAGGACTGAGCTGCGTTCTTAAGTCCAAACGGCATACGCAGGAACTCGAAAAGCCCGAACGGCGTAATCCCCGCAGTTTTGGGGACATCTGAGGGGTGCACCGGAACCTGATGGTAGCCCCGCACCAGATCCACCTTGGAGAAAACCAGCTTGCCCGCCAGGTGTGAAGAGAAGTCCTGGATGTGAGGGACCGGGTAGCGGTCTGGCGTAGTGGCGTCGTTAAGGCGGCGGTAGTCACCACACGGTCGCCAGCCACCGGCTGATTTAGGGACCATGTGGAGCGGCGAAGCCCAAGGGCTGTCCGAGCGGCGGATGATGCCCAGACGCTCCATGCTGTCGAACTCCGACTTGGCGACCGACAGCATGTCAGGGTTGAGCCGCCGGGCCCTAGCATAGACTAGGGGAGCCTTCAGTGTCAATGTGGTGCTCTACCCTGTGTTTGGTAGTGGCAGCGGAAAAGGTGGGCTGCGTCAAGTCGGGAAACTCACTGAGAAGGTGCTGGAACTTGTCACCCTGTGAGAGTGAGCTGGAGAGCCCGCTGAATGACGCCTCGCCGCGGGTACATGCGAACGAGGCAAACGTCAGTGCGTCCACCAGGCGGCTGTTCTTGACGTCCACCAGCAGTCCGTGAGCGCACAGGAAGTCTGCGCCAAGGAGGGCGAAGGAGATGTCAGCCGTGATGAAATCCCACTTAAACCGCTGACCCTCGAAACACAGGTCCACTGTCTTTGTGCCATAGGTGCGGATAGGGGTGTCGTTAGCGGACGTCAAAGGTGGGCCGTGGCCCCCACCGGCGGCGTCCTCCAACGTAGCCGGCAGGACGCTCCGCTGGGCTCCTGTGTCACAAAGGAGTCTGCGACCAGAGAGGGTGTCCCTGATGAACAGGAGCCGGTTGGATGTGCCCACGCTCGCGGCCACTACCGAGCGCAGGCCTTGGCGTTTCCCGTTTCCTTGTAGGTGCAGGGGGGACGGCACATCCTCGCTTTCGCCCCATAGCGTGCATGGTACTGACACAGGCCAGGGCTGGAGTCGCTGACGTCGGCCCTGGAGCTTCTGCTAGGTGGCATGCCTCTACCAGGGAAGGAGCCGCTGCGTGTCCGGGCCAGCACCTCAGGGGTAAAACGCTGGGTGGCCAGGAAGAACCGGTCAGCTTCTTCGGCTAAAGCGCGTGGCTCAGTAATAGCCGTGTTAGCGAGCGCTGTCTGAACATGCGGCGGCATGTGCCGAAGAAACAGTTCTATGAACAAAAAATTGGGTTCTTCCGTACCTAGCAGGTTGAGCATCATTTCCATGTGGTCAGAAGGCTTGCTGTCTCCCAGGCTATGAATAGCGAGCAGGCGTCGGGCCCGTTCCGACCGAGACAGCTCGAAAGTCTTTAGCAGGAAAGCCTTGAACGCTGCATATTTATCCTGGGCAGGGGGAGATGTAATAAAGCCCACCGTCCGGGTCGCAGTGGAGCTTCCCAGTGCCGAAACGACGTGGAAATAGCGTGATGCGTCATCAGTTACTCCGCGGAGGGCGAACTGAGCCTCCGCCTGTGCGAACCATGCAGCCGCAGATGTATCCCAAAACTCCGGCAGTTTGAAAAAAACGGCGTTATTTGCCATGCTCGGTTCAGTCTCGGATCCTTCTACAAGACTTATGTCGGGGTCACCAATGTAGTGCCGAGAGACGGGAGTCGGAGGCGGGGTATCGAAGGTACAAGCTAGACTTTTATTTAACATCAGAACAACATGTAAACAGCTTTCAGCCCGGGAAGATAAGAACGGGGGAAAAACAGGAAGTCCGGTCAACTCACTAATGTCCGTGCGGAACAATACCCCAACCCATAGTTCCGTGGGTGAATAATGTCAATCACCACAACGTGATGATTCGTGGCGCACTCGTAACGCGTAGGGCATGATTAATTTTTACTGTTGGGACTCGGGTTTGAGTCCAGCATGAACTTTTTAGTTATTTTCATATCGATGCACATTGAATATTATGTTTGAATAGAGGATTCGTAATATTGTTTGCCGACACCAACATTCATGACCAAGCAGCATTTTAAAGTCTAAATATCACCAATGACATTTCTGCTGCTATCTTTACAAAACCAGGTAACAGTCACATGTTATCTGGATTAGTGCTGCACAATACCGTTTTTATAAGGGATACATGTGTGGTTAGTCTTTCATATTAAACATGATCGCTGGTAGATAGCCACAGAAATCGTAACACAATTTAACCTGGGCGGGTGCAGTTCCCTGGGGGGATCACAGTTTAACACAGATGAAGACTTCTCCATGCTGCTTTCAAACTGTGAGTAAACACCGTGTGCTTCACTTGGAGGCTGTCTGAAGGTATCCACAGATGGACTTGGACATTAACTACGATATTCCGTAATAAGTCTGGCAACAATAGCTGGTTTAAATGATTTATTCGAGCAACTCGTTTGTCTTGTTGTAGTCCTCGCTGTTCGCGTCCGGATATCGCCATCGTAATCACAACCTCAAACACTGGTAGGCCTACTGGATGTGCATCAACGTGTTCCTAAGAAGCCAAATATACCAAAAGATGTATGTAAACGACAGGAGAAAGCGATCGAAATGTGTATTTCAGTCGAAAGCCACGCACCCCACTGAAACGAGTTGATCGGGAAACAAGTTGATCGGGAAACAAGTTAATCCGGAACACCGGGCGAATATAGGCGGACAGCCGGCAATGAGACATACACAGGTGGGAGATGACGGGGCGGCTTGCCCCTACCTTACCTATATTCTTTCCTGATAAATAGTTGTTTTGGCTGTTTTGTCTAAACTGAGTTTGAAATTAACCACGTGAACACCGCTTATATATATATGTGAATTTCGGAGCGGATGCCCCAATAATAATTTACGTTTTTACGATTGCCAGTTTACAAGGCAACATAGGCAAGCTCTCCATTTTTTCAATGTTTCTCTCTCTTTGCTTTGGGAGTCAAGTGGGCAGCGAAAGGCGATGCCCCCTAGAATGGAGGCTCAATTTTTTTTTTTTTGATTGGTAAATTATACAATGCTTCCATTGGTTGGAATATAATTCTTATTTGAATTCAAGCTATTCACCTTAATGTTCAAAGTTTACAATATTTGTTCTTGCAAAAGTTAGGAATCGGGTAATGTTGCTGTTATCGTGAATGAATGGCACTTTTGGAGTTTGGGAAAGAGAAGGGAGGGGGGATGTATTTGTGGGGGTTCTGAAAGTGTTAACTTAAGGGGAATCTGTAACACGTTGCAGGGGGAGGGTAAAAGAGGGGACAAAGGACAGCCCACTACAGTGTGCAGGTCTGGTGGTAGGTTGGCCATGTCGGAGGTGGTAAGAGGGAGGGGAGATTTTTCTGTAGATCTCAGGGGGAAATGTATGTTAGAGGGTTGGGGTTTTACGTGTACTTATGTGTTCGAATATATGTCTTTTTACACGTATTTTGTTAGGGCAGCATCGTTTATCCACTCACTATTACAGTCACTGAACAACCTATATAACACAATATATGTTCGATTGAGGTATGTCTAAATCTATGAAGGTTAAGGTTACATCTTGGAATTGCAGGGGCTTTGGTAAATTAACTAAAGTCAAGCAGGTACTTAGTAGACTAAAACAAAAACACTCACACATAGTTTTCCTGCAGGAATCTCATATGATGCAGTGTGATTTGTCTAAAGTCAAAAAAAGATGGCAAGGCCAAGTGTTTTCAGCCTCCTATAGTTCACATGCCAGAGGAGCTTTAACCCTAATTCACAAGTCAATCCCATTTCAAGTAGTCAATTCAATAATTGATCCCAAGGGCAGGTACATTATACTTCAGGGCATATTACTATACGAGAAACTTAATTTAGTGAATGTTTACGGCCCCAACGAAGATGACCCCGCATTTTTTGATAATTTATTCTTGACCCTATCAACACTCCCAGGTAATTTCATTGTAGGAGGCGATTTTAATGTGGCCCTGAACCCACAAATAGACAAATCTACTGGATCGGACACGTCCCATATTAGGGCTAGAACATCTATATTAAATTTTATGAAGGATTTGAGCTTATCAGAAATCTGGCGGGATCTGAACCCAAACAATATAGAATATTCTTGTCACTCTTGCACACATAAAACCTATTCACGGATAGATTACTTTCTAATATCAACACAGATAAGATATAAAATTAAAGACTGCAACTATGATGCCATAGTGTTATCTGATCATGCCCCGATATCTTTTACATATGTAGATTCTAAACTGGTTAATAGCCCTCCGAGATGGCGTTTTCATATAAACTGGCTACAGGAACCGGCTTTTATAGACTTTATTGGGAAACAAATAGATATGTTTTTTGAAATTAACACAAGTCAGACCTCAGCTTGTATCAGATGGGAAGCTTTTAAAGCCTTCTTGAGAGGACAGATTATAAGTTTTACGTCTCCTAAATTAAAACGCATCCGTCAAAAACTGGAAGAGCTGGATTATAAAATTAAAGTGCTAGAGAAAGACAAGTTTATGGATAGCTCAGAAAACCCACATCAGGAACTATTACTTCTGAAGGCTGAATACAACAAAATATCTGCTGAGAGGGCTGCGAATAGCTTGTTGAAGCTTAAACATAATTTTTATGATCAGGGAGAAAAACCAGGTAGACTTCTGGCCTGGAGAATTAAACAGCTACAATCAGAAAGACCGCCAATTAATGCAATCGAAAATTCTAAGGGAGATGTGACTGTGGATCCTGAAGAAATAAATGTAACCTTTAGACAATTCTATGAAACGTTATACTCCTCAGAATATCTTCCTCATTCGGATGCTCAAACTTCATTTTTGGATAATTTAAAATTCCCAAGTGTCTCAAATGAAGAAAAAATCAACCTGGATTCTGATTTGTCAACAGAGGAAATTATAGAAGCAATTGATGCCATGAATTCTGGAAAAGCAGCTGGTCCTGATGAATTACCAATCAATATTTATAAGAAATTCAAGAGGAAACTTTTAACTCCAATTATAGAAATGCTTCAAGAATCCTATAAAAACGGGTCAATCCCTCCCTCATTGAGAGGTGCCATGATCATTTTAATTTTAAAACCAAACAAACGAGCGCATAAATGCCAATCTTTCCATCCAATCTCACTTCTAAATTCGGACATTAAAATTCCCTGCAAAGTATTAGCACGTAGATTGGAGTCTGTTCTCCCTGTTATTATAGATATGGATCAAAATGGATTTGTTAAAGGGAGACAAGGCTTTCATAACGTACGGAGAGTGTTAAATATACTTCACGAGAGGAAAGACGCCCCAGACACTGCTCTGCTATCAATCGATGCCGAAAAGGCGTTTGGTAGAATAGAATGGCCTTTTCTATTTGCAACACTAGACCGTTTTGGATTTGGGACTGCTTTCTGCAATTGGGTAAGGTTATTGTACACTCAACCCACGGCTGAAATTCTGACTAACAATGTTATTTCTCAACCATTCAATATTAATAGGGGGGTCAGACAGGGGTGCCCTTTGTCACCCCTCCTATTTACACTCGCCATAGAGCCCTTCGTCATAGCAGTCAGGACACACAAGAATATTTCAGGTATCAGGTTGGGACAGCTAGAACATCGCATAGCTCTTTTCGGGACGACGTCATTTTGTTCCTCACGGATTTAGCTAACTCAATTCCAGCTTTACTAAATGTAATTAAGACGTTTGGATTATTTGCGGGTTATAAGGTGAATAATGCAAAATCCTCCATAATGTTATTGAATGGAAAAGAAAGATGCAATCCTATGGACCATGTGTCATTCAACTCAACAGACTATTTTACCTACCTAGGTATGCATATAGTGCCTGATGTGGGAACAATTGTAAAAACCAATTATGATTCTGCTCTTGAATCAATTTATAAATCACTGGAAAGATGGTCTAATATGCCAATTCCTTTAATAGGTCGAATAAATATACTGAAAATGAATATCCTTCCAAAACTATTGTACCTGTTTCAAAACATACCTTTACCCTTGCCACTATTGCATTTCACTAAATTGAGGAAAACCTGTTCGAATTTCATTTGGAATAGTAGAAGACACAGGCTACGTTTGACTTTATTATACTTACCGTATGACAGAGGAGGACTCAAACTTCCTAACTTCCAGTGGTATTACTGGGCTGCCCAATTACGCAGCATAATGTATTACTTCTCCCCTGACCAGGTCCCAGCGTGGGTAGACATTGAGGCCTTTTCACTTACCCCTAAATTGCCACTTAACTCATACATGTATTCTGCCAATGTTAAAAAGCTCAGGGAACAAACATCTAACCCATTTGTATTGAATATGATCAATGTTTGGTATAAAATTCAAGATGTGCTAGGGGAAAAATCATCAATGTCCCGTTTTAGCCCAATATGGGGAAATGATCAATTCAAACCAGGAAGAATGGACCAAGGTTTCCATCATTGGGCAACGAAAGGTCTAATAAAAATAGGAGATATGTTTCAAGATGAAACGTTGATGTCATTTGAACAGTTGCATACTAAATTTGGCCTTTCAAATAGCAATTTTTAGAAATACTTACAGGTACGAAGCTTTATAACTGCATCCCGCAACCAGTTATTAACTCCCCCACCACTTTCTGAACTGGAACGAGTGATCTCTGATAATTGTCATGGGAAAAGGCTTATTTCAGTGCTATATAACTTGTTGGTTTTTAACTCCACTGAATCCTCTACCGACCGGCTTAACGCCTGGAAGGAAGATATACAGGAGGATATTTCCTTGGATGACTGGGGTGTGATATGTACTGAGGCACATAGACAAACTGCGAATACCAGATTAAGATTACTACAACACAACTGGCTGATGCGCACGTACATAACACCTGCGAGATTACATCAGTTTAATAATAACATTCCAGATATATGTACTAAGTGTGAACAGTCTAAAGGGACACTTTTTCACTTCATGTGGGAGTGCAAAGAGATTGTAACTTTCTGGTGCGAGATCTCACAAATAATTCACAAAATGCTAGATGTTAAGATACCTCTTGATCCTAAATTGTTTATTTTGGGACTTCACCCCTCCACCCCAGTCATAACAAAGAATAAAAAGAATCTCATAAAAATGTGTTTACTCCAAGCAAAACGCTCGATTGCCTTGTCATGGAAGAACACTCAGAGGCCACATGTGGGCCAATAGCTGAGGGAAATGAGTAATTGCTGTTCTATGGAGAAGATAATGTATATTCTGAAAAGGAAAAATGAAACCTACGATGGGGTTTGGGTCCCGTTTACTCAACTGTTGGGCGATGTTAATGTGTCAAACATGCTAAGGAATAATACTGGAAATCCATGGGAGCGATCTGGTTGAATGGAAAAGTAAAGCACTTCTTAAACTGATGTGACTGTGTACACTTCTTAGGATAATGTTGCTACTGCCCAATTTTATTTTATTGTAAAATGTCATTTTATTTAATGTCTCTTATTTTTATTATATATTTTATATTTCAATTTCATTAAATTTTTGTAATGATGTCCGGTCTTGTCTTTGTCTCTGTTTTTCACATCATTTGTTTTATTTTAATGTTTTGTTGTCGTAAGTATTTGTAAGAATGAAAATTAATAAACATATTGTTTAAAAAAAAAAAAAAAATGTGGTAGCAACCTTTCAATGACATTGTAGCTATGAACTAGCATACCGTAAGTCATTGTATATTTAACTCTAAATGAGTACAGTGCACTTCAATTCACACATTCACAGGCCTGTCTGAGTCAAGTCAATTCATGCCTTATTGTCTATTTTTGCGTCCCCTGGTGGGACAGTCCTTTTTATTTTTTTATTTGAGTCCTTTTTTGATAATCTGACAGTACAACGGGTGACAAAGGGAAAGGGTGATTTGTTTTCTCAACACTCATCCACCAGGAAACCCTCAGTTGGACACAAACTGGTGTCATGGACTGTCTTTATCAATCTCTGCAATGTCTTTGTTTTGACATAAAATGTGCTTGCCTGAGCCTGGCAACCTTTACAGTAGGCACCTGTAACAGCACGTCTAACATGCAGAATAAGGAGACATTTGATGTATAGCATTTCTCCATATCATGGTCCTCAAAAGTTCAAGCAACATCAATAATTGAATGGAATATTTGATAGCAATCGGCAGAGGGGAGTCGGTTTCCATTCTGCTCATTAAATCTTTATTTATTTATATAGCACATTTAAAACAACCTTCAGTTGACCAAAGTGCTGTACAGGCAATAACTACAATATTAAATAACACAATGGGAGTACAATAATAAAACAATAATTAAAAACATGATAAAAAGCACAATAACTAGAAACATATATATAAAAAAAAAACACATACAAATGTAAAAATGTAATGTTCAACTAGTATTAAAAGGACAGACATAGTCAGAAGAGGTGATCCTTGACCGCTTTACTTTAAAGAAGGGGACACCAAAAACAAGGTCCTCATTACCATGTCTGTTGTTGAAAAGCAACATTTTCTTCTGACGGTTGTCCCTTAATGCCAGGAAAGACCAAAATAGTTTTGATTATCCTGTCAGCGGGGAAAAGAGCAAATTAAAAGCAACAAAGAATTGTATCTGAAGGCGGAAAGGGCTTACAATGAGAGGTTTGAAATCATCAGAAGACAGATCTGCACAGATGTGTGTGTGTGTGTGTTATTCCAGAATAAAAAAGGAGAGAGGCTGTTGTTCACAATGAGAAAAGGGAAATATGAGAATGTGAAATTTGTCAGATGTGTAACCCCTTTTCATGCCTCCTTTCTTCTGGCCGAATGACCTGTTGCTATGGTAACAACACAGACCATTAGGTGTAAATATAAATTCATTTCAACCAGTGATTACTTTTGAAACTTTTATTGCCATCCGATTCATTTATGTGTTATTATTTATGTGTGAAAAAACACATCTGCAGCACAACACATCTTTATTTATTATGTGTTTAAATGTGTATGTGGATCTGCACTCTTTTACACACTCAACACACATGCAAAGTTAAACCTCTTAACAAGCAGGACTGCCTGTTGTCCACTCATTAGACTCATGCTGTGCAGACAAATATTGTTCAAACCTTTATTTAGTATTCTAATAGGGTGCCCAAAGGTTTCACAGAAAAATATGAAAGATGTTTGGGTTAATGTGTAAACAATTATACACAAGGCATGTTGAGTATTTGACAATACTATCCGTATTGACATTCCTAATCCCTTCTGCTATGCTCTGATTGGTTGGTTGTTTTTCTAACTGAGGATACATCTGTAAATGAGCACCAGACTTATTTGAATTGCAGAAAAAAAGAATTTGAATGCGGACAGCCATTTAGAGGCTTGAAGCTAGAAACAAGCCCACACATGTGCCACACCAACCCTGTCTCCAAGAAAAATATACTGTTCAATGAAACTAAACTGCATCCTCAATTAGGAGGAAAGCGTATTTTCTACCAGATAATTGTTGCAGTTTTAGCCACAATTTTAGCATAGTACATTGAAACAACATAATGCAACAAAACTAGTGGTTATATTGAAGCAAATAAACCACTTCTAGGTTATAAAAGATCAGATTTGGATGTTAAGGTGTTGGAGGTTAACTTCACTTAACTCAAGAGAGTGTCGAAGGAATTGATAAGCTGACAATAACTACCGAAGACTTCACACACAGCGAAGTTAAACCTCTTCATTGGTTGGGGATTTTGGGCAGCACCTTTTTGGTCACAAGCTTGGCCGTAAGCCTGAAGTTAACAGCGCTTGGCCCTCGCTGCGTTTGATCTCACCGTGCTCTCCATCTGAGCTTAACGGTTCAATAATGGCAGAAACTCACATGGGACCTGTAGCTTTACCTTCATACTTATCAGCAGTCCAGCTCGAGGAGGCTGTAGTGGCTCTGACCTTTCTAAAGAAGTGTGTTAGGAGGCAGGTTGCAGGAAGCACAGAGGGGAAAACAGCATCTTATTTGGAACAGTGTTCACCCACAGCAGTAAATTGAAGGTGTCAAGAGTAAGCTGTTCCCAACCTCCTCTGTGTCTCTCTTTCCTTCCTTTCCCCTACCTAACTCATTACCTTATCCTCTCTGACTCTTTTCTTCTTTCTCTTAAAACCAATATTGCTTTTTTGGATGTGATTTGAATGCAGTCCTCTGTGTACAAAGTCAGTGGGAGGAAGTGTGTTATGTAAGTAGGAAGAATAACTCCTTATCAGGCTCATTTCCTGGTGACACTGCAGTAAAGCTTTACAGCCCCCAGGATTCAATTACGCTAATGTTTTTACTGCTTGTTTACACTTTGCCCATGTTTCATAGAATTAGGAATTGTTTTAAACACTTCATTATCATTATTCATGTGTCTTTGAATCGTTTTTTATCCATTATTGGGCAAGGAGGAGATTAAACACACAACATTTGAATTAATTTATATGCAGGTACATTTTCTTATTGGGACTAAAAATGCAGATTTTGTCTCATTGTATCTCATCTACAGTATACAACTACACACATCCTGCATAATCTGTCAGTGAAAAAACATACTAAGTTATATTTTAAGGGCACTACACAGAACAATGCAGCAAAATGTCAAAGGTCTATGAATATGAATATGTCTGAATACGCTTGTATGAAAAAGCCTAAGGTGTGTTTTAATAATCTGTCAGTGAATCATCTGATTATGCAGACACATACAACATAGTGTTACCAATGCTCATACTTTGCTAAAATGATGAAATATCAGAAGTTACCTCTGCTTGCTGTATGCAAAATAAAACATGCTGATGTATTGTGTACTTTGGGTGATATCTATGATGTTCAGTACTGGTAAAATAGATCTAAGAATGATTTGCTATAAGAATAAAAGCTTTTCATATTGTGTTTATTATAGCTATAATAGTCCACGTACTTTTAATTAACCAAATCGCTTAAAAGTCCCGCCTTTTGGACTTTTATTTCATCTATTTTGTCATCTAAACAGGAAAATAATTGCACTTTTATATCCACTTATGTTAGCACATAAACATAAGCACTTGGTGACAAGTGTTTTTTGTCCCTTTTCTATTAAAACATGGCAGTGAATGAAAGCAGCAATGAGATGAAAATAGTGCTAGTCAAATGTGGAAAGCATAATGGAAACCTGAGAATATTATAGTCAGAGTATTCATTTTACTCAGAAGACACTACGAGTTATAATGGCAATTCAACACTCTCGAATAAACAAGCTGATTTTATTTATAAAGGCTGTTGTTTGAGTCGCTCAATTCAAACCTATAGCAATAATAATCACTTGTTCTGTTCTGTACTGTTCCCGTCTGTGACAGGCAGAAGAAAACAAACTTAAAACTGCAAATGCTTCAAAGCCAAACAACAGCACTGCCATTTCTGTAGAGAGTATTGCTGTGCAGGAAGAACTACAGATTACGACCGGGGATGTCCATGTTCCCCGAGCACAGTGTGTTGGTACAGCTGTATACCATTTCCATATAGATTGCCTGTCCATCATTTCCATTTTGATATTGCAGGAGAGGAGGCACTGATAGAATAGACAGTGAAAAGAGCAGGCAGTGGGGGGACTCCCGATATGAGTTGGAATGTGGAAAGAGAGTGAGCAAGTATAGGCTGTGTTATCAGCACTATAGAAGCTACAGTTACAATTTCATGCGTGCCTCAGATACTCTCCCTCAATATGAATTTATTTATTTTATTTAATCGTTTATTTGGCAGGGACAATGCACAGTAATGAACACTTAAAACATAAAAAAATGTGTCAAGCGTAACAGTGCCAGATTTAGCTTTGAGCTCATTTCCGTCCGCAGTCCCTCACATGAAACATTTAAGAAGATTATATTTTACAAACATAGCAAAAACAAAATACATGAGACTCAAAAGGTGCAAAAGAGCAAGAGCATACACAAGTATTTATGACATGGTAATACTGTACAATACAGCAGCAACGACATATAAAGTGCAAGAGGAGATACCCCTGTGTTAAAGTGGATTTTAGGTGATTGACCTTTGAAGCTATTGAGAGTGGGACAACCCAGCTAGAAATGTTTGGTTCAAAAAACATTCTGAGAATCTTACCATTCATTGTTCTAGGAATGTTTTCAGCAGGAAGTTTTTTTTTGGTTCCCAGAATGTTCTTCTGAAAGGTAGGATAACGTTCTCTAAAAACATTCTTAAAATGTTTGGTGATAACTTTCTTAAGATGTTTTTGATAACCTTCTGAAGATGTTTTTGATAACATTGTTCGAACATTATGCCCTACTATTCTTAAAAGGTTTTCAGCTGGACGTTTTCTTTTGATTCCCAGAATGTTCTTCTGAAAGGTTGGATAACATTCTCTAAAAACATTCTTAAAATGTTTGGTCATAACCATCTTAAGATGTGTTTGATAACCTTCTTAAGATGTTTTTGATAACTTTCTTAAGATGTTTTTGATAACATTGTTAGAAAATTATGCCCTACTGTTCTTAAAACGTTTTCAGCGGGAAGGTTTATTTTGGTTCCCAGAATGTTCTTCTGAAAGGTAGGATAACTTTCTCTAAAAACATTCTTAAAATGCTTGGTAATAACCTTTTTTAAATGTTTTTGATAACATTGTTAGAACATTATGCTATTCTTAAAACGTTTTCAGCTGCTAGTTAGATTTGTTCATGTTGCCAGAATGTTATTATTTTAGAGTAGGATAACGTGCTTTATCGTTCCGATTTATCAGAAGTCTTTTCTCTTTTAAAAAAAAATGCAACCAGCAGCTAGTACAAGTCACTGTCGATGTCACATGTACTGGAGGGGACCCAGAATCAGACTCGGAATCAGCTGGTGAAAGTAACATTTGTTTATTAGAAAATGGGACCTGGGAGTGGAGGTTGATTATGGCGGCCGTGGGAAACAGTTGTTCCAGGGTGGGTAGAGAGGCCTGGCTGGTCTTGGGAGTGTGGAAGGCCTTGGATTCCTCCTGGGAGAGACATACAAATGAGTGTGAGGCAAAAGCAGGCAAAGTTGTCAAAGAATATGCTGGTAAAAAGCTAGAGCGGCACGCAACAAACCTTTCACGGCAACAATCCATTCACGGCAACAATCCGGCAGGGAATGAGTGCAGGCACACAGTAGAAATAAACACATAGAAACACTAACAGGGGTTTCAGGGACGGGCAGTGACAATCGATCCGTTCTTCTATATGTCTGTCGGTCTCAAATCTAAAGGGTGCAATAACGATTGTTATCCAATATGCATAAACAGCGGACACTGTTTATACGCAGCCCTCACAAACCACACGCGGCCAGATAGCTTATCTAACAGTTAGAACCTACATACGAGACACAACCTTTATAGTCAGAAAAAAGTGTGATTATTTTCTGATATTTTACACATATGATATTATGAATACTGTGGGCCTACATACCTTTAGTGTGATTATATGCAGGGTTGGGTTGTAACGGAATACATGTAACGGCGTTACGTAATCAGAATACAAAAATCAAGTAACTGTATTCAGCTCGCGTTACATTTGAAAAACGAGTAATCTGATTACAGTTACTTTCGTAAACCTGAAGTGAATACATTTTGGATTACTTATTCGAATTATTGGTGGAAAGATTTCCTCACAACATTTAATATTCATTACTAAAGGTACAGCCGAATCATCAAAGCCCACAAAACCTATTACTGCCGCAGATGGACCAAAAAAGCGTTTGAAAAAAAAATCGCGGGGCCACTCGCTCAGTGAAACAATAACAACGAAACATGGAGGAACAAAAGGCTGCGTTTAAATCGCGCGCGGTTTTTTTCTCCGGTCTTCCACGACCCGACCGGAGAAAAAGACGTGCTGCAGGCACGAAACACATTACCAGTAGAAATACATTGCTTTTAAAATCGTGCTGTGCAACACGAAAAAAATGAGAAAATCGTGTTGGTGAACACTAATCAATAGATTAAAAATCGTGAAATGCCATGAGACTGGGTTGTATATTTAGCATAAACTGTCTAAACTCTGCTGATCTTCATAGTGAAAAAAAATGATGGTGTGTCATTCCTGAAGAGGTTACCTTGTCCCCTGAACCAAGCTGAGCTTCATTAAAAATCCAGGATTGAACCTCTGTCACCCCAATTATTGCATATATTAATCCCATCACCTTTCCCACTCACATACACATTCACACACACCAAATCTCCCCTGCATCGATGGCCTGCTGATTGTTTCTTTTGTGCTTAAATCAATCAGAGCACAGGGTCTATTTGCAGCTTCACCTAAATACGCTCTGAGTTAAAGTGATTGGAGTTTACTAATGGATTGTGTTGTGATTGCCCCATGAGGAAATTGCGTCAATGCATATCTATTATAATATAATAGTTTTTATTTGACCTACGCTATATATAACGGGAAAAACAGAGCGACTCTGTCCTTGGTTCAGTTGATCAGTTCCTTGCATCTCTTCCTGCTTCGTCGCACTGCATTTAATCTCTATTTCATGCCATTCAAACCCTGGTTGATGGGATAGTTGTCTGCTGCTTCACACTCACTAAAGCAGTGACAAGTGTGAGTGAACATGATGTGCCCAAGGTTAAAAAAAAGTCTTTCCTCCACACTTTCAGCTCATAAAAGTCCATCTTTTCCCCGTCTCTGATTCACATCTCTCTCGACAGTCAACAGGAAGACAGAATTTGAGAGCAAAAATGAGAAGGAGAGAGATTCTCTCCTTAGAGGGTTTCAGAGTACACATTGGACGTGCTGGCTGCCAAATACTTCAGAGTAAATTGATCAAATTCTTATCTTGGAGGTTGGATAATTGTGAGCACTCCCCACTCCCTCTCCTGGGTTCACTCCTCAGCAAGCCTGTAGGAGATAATTGGCCTTTCTCTGTAATGAAGAACTAAACTGAGAGGAGAGTGAGCTGTAGGTGCACATACAAACAAACACTGAGTAGTTAATCAAGTAGCAGATTTTAGAGGTTAAAAAAGACAAATCAATTGGGGTTTTTTGGTGTTACATGAAAAAGCAATGTTATTGTACCTCTGTATTTTAATTGTAAGTTAGCTTTGATGGTGGTTTAAAAACGACAAAACTAGCATGCGCACAGACCTGGCATGCGGGGCGACTGTGGCTGTGAGGGATTGCGGTTGTCTTTCAACCAGAAGGTTGTGGGTTCGATCCCAGCCCATGCAGTCAACATGTCGATGTATCCTTGGGCAAGATACTTAACCCTGAGCTGCTCCCAATGGCATGGCCAACAGTGTGTGAATGTTAGGTCCTAGAGTAAGGTACACTGCTCTGTATGAATGGGTGTGAATGGGTGAATGACATGTAGTATGTAAAGCGCTTTGAGGGGTCTTAAAGACTGGATAAAGCGCTATATAAGTACAGTCCATTTACCATTTACCTCCACAAAGTCTAATGGTGCATTCACACAAACGTCGAACACATAATTTGTGTATCCACCCTTTCAGTAATTCAGACCGATAGACAAACAGAAAAACAAACCATGCAGTAACATAACCTCCTTGGCGGACATAATAGTTAATGTAAGAAGTATTTGAAAGCATCATTTCATTATAAGGGTTATCCTCACACAATGTGGTATCATTTTTCGAGTATTTATCCATAATAAAACATAAATGCTGCTTAGTATTCCTCCTGTGTTTGAGCATTGAGATAAGATGGCCTGGTTGTGCCGCAGCAGAGATCTCTACGTTGTCCATGGGGACAGACAAAAGGGACAAGACAGTGTGTTGGTTTGCAGATTCAAAAGTCACTTAAAGGTCAACGCTTCACTGCACCTGCTCCAGAGAACACATCGAGCTAACGTTGCTAACAAACAGAAGAGAGACATTAGGCAGTGTCAGGTCGGACTGCAGGACGACATAAGAAGGATTTAGGCAGCTGACTGCTGACAGGAAGCTTTTTTGAAGAAACTCTCTTGCACAGTGCTGCTTTTTGTTCCTTTCAGAGCCTCTATTATGACTGCACTGCATTAAAATTAATCTCTTCATTTGTCTTCTTTCTTGTTCGAGAAGGAGCTCAAAAGGTCACCTGTCGGGGAATGAATATGAACAATTTAATTTATGGAAATGATCCTCCAATATTCAAACGCTTTCTCTAACAGCACCACTTTCCTAATCATTAATGCATTACAGAAAATAACTTTATATTGATGGTAAAATCATATGTGATTGATGAAAGAAACCGCCATTAATAACACACACTTGGGTCACCATGCTATACAAAATCAGTAGATGTCAGGAGGGAGGCGTGTGATGCAGTGGGTTGAGAGTTGGTGCTCGGATCAGGGGGTCACAGGTTCAAACCCCACTGCAGTCAGCATGTCGTTGTGTCCCTGGGCAAGACACTTCACCCCAAATTGCTCCTGTGGGGATTGCCCACAGTATTGAGTATGTAAGTAGCTTTGGATAAAAGCGTCTAACAAGTGACATGTAATGTAATGTCAGGGTGGTGGGTAGGAATAGCTCAGGACCAATTACAGGATTTGGCTTAACCAACTAGTTAGTTACCTAACTGTTACCATCCTCTCCCGAAACTTTCAATGCAGATATATTGTAAAAAGAGAGAATTTGACAAAGTGAAAAGTTGTCATTGAAACTAGAGATGTTACAACATGCCGGGCCATACTAATTATTTGTTAGTTTTACACATATTATCATTTTGATTATACCATCCAGCACTTCTTTGGTTCAAATTCTACAGACCTTTTCCAGCAGGTGATACTGAGCTCAGACTACACTATATGCTTGCATCTGGAGATGGCATTTGTGTCATATTAAGCCATTACAGAGTCATTCATACTTGCTGGGACTTGGCAGACAACATGTTGGACACTGACCAATCACAGCCATCCACTGACCGACTCCACTGTTCCCCCTGGCAGCGCCAACAAGGTCATTCCTCTTTTCTTTGTCCTGTTTATAGTTATTTGAAATTGTGTGTAGGGGATGCATATTCCATTTGCCCATTGGTGGCGTCTACCTGAGGACATGTTATCTAAAAATACAAAACAAGAAAATAACCATTAGCCATGGTGACAAAATGTTTCTCCTATTTATGGCCTGTTACTATTGGCAACAACAAGGAATTTTAAATGCATGGCTTTTTAGCAAGTGACTGTAATGTGGAAAGAGGAATTTATATCATGCTGCTGTTAGCATTAGGTTTCAAGTGTTGATGTAACTATGCAGCCTCACAGAGCCACTGGCTGTAAACCTAAAAAATATGTTGTTTCCATAACCTGGACACAACTCTTTTATTAATGAATATTTGAGGGTAGTCTGGATTTTAGCCTTAGTCTTCTGTTGCTTTTTAACTCATTTAACCCAGTAGTGTTTATGGGCTGAAACTAAACAGAACAGGTTTCCACTAACAAATTAGAAACCATTCCCCTTTGGAACTTTCCCTCACTAATTACAAACACAACTAATGGTTAACAAGCCTTTCATAGCGTGTGAGGTCTTGTACAAAGCCTTTTGTCTAACCTGTTTATTCTCGGCCCAACACACATCCCCTCGACTAAATCTTCACTGTACTGCAGCGATTAAAAGGAGGCCTACTTCCGAGACATGATAGGCGAAGACAGAAAACATGGAGCAAAGCAAAACATTTAGCATTCATCTTCCGATCCCAATTTGTCATGGTAAGAGGGAGCGGGAGAAAGAAAGGGTGCGCCGGCAGCAGGCTGTAAAGTGAACGGGTGAAAGGAAGCAAGGGGGATCTGTTTGCCTGTGACACGCTGACTAGTTGTGTCAGAAATCACTGTTGTTGTAATTGGTCCTGATTACCAAACTGTTACGGGAAAGCAAGAGAACAACTTAGAGAAGCTGTTGTGTCGGTGGGAAAGAAAGAGTGTCTTGAAAAAGATGAGACACACAGTAGAGATCCATTATTTACACTCAGCTCCATTCAAAAAAACAACTCTGAGTCTCTTGAAGGAAGAAAGGTAATTATTAATAACTGCAGATTCATCTCAAATTCAACAAAGCCACTGACCCGTGCAGTGCAGCTCTGTTGTGAGGCTCTTCATGAGAGAAAAACCTAACAACCTTTTTCTTTTTTCACCCTTAAAGGAAGAAGACAGCACAACGAAACATTTCTTCTTCTCTGTATGCAACGTCGATTTCCTATCAGGGAGTTCACAGGTTGATGGCGATATGATTCCACACATGATTACCTTTGGCTGTTTGAGTGAGAGCCCATGGCTGCAGATCAAGATGAAGCAGTGATGGGTGGTCTTCAGTGAGTGTTGGTGGCTGATAAGGTGACAAGACGTGGTGCCCTTAGGAGCTTCATCTCTACTGCCTCTTCCCCTTCTACACACACACTCGCACAAACACTCCCACCCACTCCTTGCTTATCTCTGAGGAGCAAGAGCCTCCCTCTCCAAGCGCACAATCGTTCTGCCTCTCTTTATCTCCTCACACTCATTTATTTGGGAGATGGAATCAGAGCAGCTCCCACAGCTAACATGCTGTAGCTCTGGAGATGTATACAAAGTAGAAGGAAAGAGGAAGAATGTGGGAGCTTTGCAAGCGAGAGGTGAAAGAGGGATTGAGAGGAGTACAGAGAGAAGAAGGGGATGAAAGAGGATACGCTTTTATCGGCAACTTTCTGTTCACTTTTTTGCAATTCAATTCAGTGCTGAGAAGAGATGAGACATGTACTGGGAGCGAAAAAAGGCTTATACAGGTATGAGGTGAAAGTGGGGAGGCAGAGGAAAAAATGTGGATAAGAGGAAGAACAGAGCTGTGGGATTAAACTTCAGGAAAAGGTTCCTGACAGTAAAACTTTGGAGAGAAAATGCAGTGTAATAACAGAGTCACATCGGAACAATGGCGCGTGGGAGAAGACACCATGCTGAGTCTATCCGTGGGTGCACACAGGGGCAAGGAGGTGGAATTGGTTTTAAAGTAATATATGAGAGCCAAAGAGAGTTGGGCTTTCTCCAGGAAATACATCCCAGACTAATATCAGGCTTGGCTGTCATTTTTTTCCCTATTTGCCTATAATTTTGGGCAAACTCATCTCCCTCAGGACAGATGAAATCCAACACTTCTGTCATCGTCTGACAGAAGGTTATAAGAAGGGCCTGAAGCAGCAATTAGAAGCTGACAAGCATCCTAAATCAAGGGAGCTGTCATCCAGCACCTAGTTTCAGTGATATTGATTAAGACAATTTCTTCAATTTTCCAATATTAGTCAGGGCCCTAGCACCAACAGAGTCGGAGGGAAGGCTTACTAATATTATTATTTGTATTATTATTATTATGTTCAACCGAAACAAATCGTGTTTTTGGGTTAGCATGCTTAAAAAGTTGGGATTTTAACAATCATCAGGACTTTAAAAAATTTGATATGCATCCTGCAAATGCCTTGAAGATCAAAATCTATCACAAGCTTTTGTTTACATCGAATGCCCTTGCCGTAGAATGGCGGGGAAAAGCGCCATTCCCCTAAACACAGGAAGGTGCTGTAACTGGTTCATATACTCCTATCATTTCCAAATGTGTCATGGATGAGTCCTGTCCTGAAGACCATATTCACTCATTAGCAAAGTTTCACCTGCTGGGAACAGGAAGTAACACATTTTGAACCTAAAATTCTCCTTTCAGATAGAAAGAAATGCGGTCAGATAAACCTTAGGAAGAATGGGAAGCTCAATTTTGAAAAGCTGGTCTGTGGTGACGCAGCACATTTCGATCCTTCGCCATGATCAAACAAACGTTGTAAGTCGCCTCTACATGGTACAACTTTTCAAAACCTCACACGTTTGACGAGGGTCCCGCCCCAAAGACATCTATTGGCCAATTTTCAATCATAGTCATAGAGTCCCCTTGTGGACACAGGAAGTTAATGTTTCTAGACTTTGGCTAACAGCTCTCAGCAAGTTAACCGATTGAAAACTTTAGTGAGTTGTTGATGGTGCAATGAAAGGTATAGTTTGGCATGATTTGCTTTCTTCACGAGAGTAGGATGCAAAGATGGATACCGTTCTAACATCTGTGACGTGTATGCCAGTCCAAGAAATACGATGGAACATAAACCTTTGTAGAGAACAAAACTTTTGTTTGATTTTTGTACTGATTCATCTGTTTCTAGTCTTTTTGCTAGTCTGAGCTAAATCAAGACAAACTAAGCTAGGCTTAACTCAGCTAGACTTAACTCATCTTAGTTTTGAGCAAAAAAGAGAAAAAGCATATTTCCAAAAATGCAGTGGTGAAAAGTGACAAGGTACATTTACTCAAGTACCTTACTTAAGTATTATTTCTGACATAATTGAACTTTTCTTGAGTATTTCGTTTTTTTAAAGTTTTAATTACATTTTAATGTCACTAGTTGTGTACTTTTACTTAAGTACCATTTTGAATTCAGGATGATTACGTGTAATGGACCATTATAACGCTATTTCTACTTTTGCTACATGATCTGAGTCACCTCTGCCAAAATGTTAAAACTATACATTTATTGCAACTGGCTTCTAATGCATGCACAACTGATTTGGGCATCCTATTTATTTTGGGATCAACATGATACATTTCATTTTAGGTTAAGGTGAGAGGAAAGTCAACTTGTAAAATAAGATAATTCATGCAAATGAGTATACCAGATGAACCTCCCACTAGCTCAGAGGGGGATTTCACTGAAATGGTACAATGGTCTCTGTAGCACTGAAAGCATAACTATGACTAAATAACTTGATGGGTTTTCTGGAATTAGTGAAGATCAAATGCACAGTGGGGGGCAACTTATTCTATTAGCCGAGGGTCCAAATCTTCCACCTAATTGTGCACATTTTATAAATACAGCTTTCCGAGGTGTTTTTATTTTTTGGCAAATGCCCATTAGTTTTATATGTAAAAAAGCAATTATAAGTAATGGTACTGTAAATATCCTTTTATCTTTTCACATTCATTTGTGAAAACTCTCTTTAATGAATATTAAAACAGTCCCCCGTCTGACATCCTGGTCACTAACTCAATCCACACTTCTTAATGAGGCTTAGTTTCTTTAGGAAATTTTTTGGCTCTCCCTCGCTCTCTTTGGTGCTTTTCCCTTGGCGCAACATATCGTCTCTCAAGTTTATTTTTGGTGCTGCGGTTCCTGTTAATGTCCTTGAAACACTAGAGACCCTTTTTTCGCTCATTCTGCTCAGCTTTTATCAAAACAGCTGCTGTGAACCTCATTTCAAGGGCACAGAATTTGGACATTAATAATCCTTATATTTATTTTTTCACGAACAGCAGTGGCGGGCTCATTAATAAGACATTATGCTCTCTGTGAGTGATTACATATGAAAGTAAAAGGTCACTTTTACAGATGAATGTTACACCAAGGTTGGTCTTTTAGTTTTTTTCTTTATTTCGAAAGTCAAGGGAAGGAAGAAAAAGTGCCAAATGAAGACCATTGCATGATTACAATGAAATAATCAGGAGCAATTATAATGTGGTTGATAACTTTAAAGTAATGTTTTTATTATGGCGATATATACCGCCAACGAATCAGAGGGGCTGCAAGTGAGCAACAAACTATAACAAAAGAACATATTGCTTTGAGAAAAGAACAAGAAGTGAATACACAGCATCTTTGTTGAGCAATATAGTCAGTCGCTGTTTTCCAATCAGGTCTACAGATCTAAATGTATCTGCACAGAATATGCTCAGTGTGCAAATGTGCTCTATTGACTCCCCGCGTTATTAGATTCACTGGGAAGTTATGGAAGTTTACATAAATAGCTCTTCATGGCGGCACGTATTCAAATACATATAATAGATTCATCTTTGCAATTACATAAAGTGTACATCTTCAGAATTTAGTTTTTTAAAGGGAAAGTCTTCATTAAACAATCATATAAATGCCCCCGAGAGCAATGATAGCCTCATTTAACCAACCCGTTTTACTGGAACACTTCCAAAGTTAACATCCAATTAACAGATGTAATCAGTCTTTTACTACCACTCAGATGTCAGGCATGGCAAACTGCACCTACGTTGTATAAGTAAAGAACATTTAATGACACATAAAAGGTTTAGGCAACACAATTACTTGATTAGGCAAGCAGTTGTCTCCTAGGTGAAAGCCCTGTTTTTGTGTCCTTTCTATTGACTACCTTACGTCTTATGGAGTACTAATATCAATACAGGTTGGTATCCTCTTCTTATCCTCATTCTTCTATGTAGCTAGTAAACCTAGTAAGAGGTGCAGCAGGCCCCTTCTGACCTTAATGTGAAACGCTGATAAACACCGATAACACAAGTTAATTCAAACCGTGTGGGAACATCCGCTGAGCAAATATTTATAGTTTAGAAATGCGAGTGACTTCGCTTGACAAGTGTCTATTTAAAACCTTTAAAACACAAGGCTGTGCGCTTGCACATCTTATATGCACAGACGAGGAATGTCTGCACGTGTACTACATGCCACAAAAGTTTATTAATTACATTTCAATCCCTCTTGAATCTCAGTAATGTCAGAATATTTTTCTCTATTTACTCTTCTTATTGCTGTGCACATACGTGATGTGCATATAATTGCTCTCTAGTAACACAGTTGAATAATGTACCATGTTTTCTATAATTCATGCATATGACATTTTGTATTTCCTGGTTTATTAGTCATAATGACAGACTCACACCAGCTTCACATTTAGAACCGCTTCCAGTTTCTGAGAAAATGAATTAGATCATCCAATCGCCCCTTTATGAATTAAACATCCAGGGAGGAATAACGAGCTGCATGTTTTCAGAATGTGCCTACGATGTCCAAAGGCCACGTTAAAATGATATGCATTATGCTTAACGTACACTTTATACTATGTGAGAAACTCTTTAAAAGTCAAACAGTCATGTAGAATGTGTGAAACATTTGTATATTTGCACTTTCATGATTTACTTTTGCAACCTTGAAAGAAGTTAAAACGTACTTTAATGCTAATCTCTTCCACATTTTAACATTTCTTTTACACACATCTAGCAAATAAACAAAAACACACACCGTACAATTTGACTGACAGCAGAGAGATAATGGATGCAGGCACTGAAGAAAATGTGCCTATTTTTCTTTGCTCCTGCAGGGAATGATGAAAGGAGAGTCGTGTACCTGTGGGAGGTTAATATCGACACAACCCCAGCTCGGGAAATGACTGGCCCGCGGAGCAGAGTAGTTGTTCAGGGAGAGGCAGATTGAGTACATGGCAGCCCTGTAACAGCAATACTGCTCCAAGCCTGAAGGCTCTTGGTCCCTGCCATCAGTCGTCTAAGGATCCCATTCATAGATGCTTTGTTGTTTCATGGTGCAGCAGAATTGTAACTATGATAGCTGTTTACAGGGTTCAACTGACAGATAGGTACAGAGAAGCCTAAGAGCAGAAGCTTAAACAGTAAAAAAAAACCTCTTGCTTTCTTGTTGCAAGGATTTCATTAATTTCTGTCAGTATTTGATCTTAAAAGTCAACTACCACCAATGACTCAAAACAAAAAATCTTTAAAAAAAACACGTTGCTTGGTCATAATTTATGCAAACTTGCTCCAGTGTTTTATTGCATGGATTACGTGGATTTGCATATGGAATTAATCAAACTAAAACATATACAAAGTAGGAAAAAGGGCTTAGATAACAGCACAAACGTTTTTGTTAAAAATACTGAAAGCAACTAAGATTGTCTACCTGCTCTGTATGAGGCAGTGAAACTAATTATGGGACATTTGGTTGGGTGTTGGTAGATAATATGATTTTAGCATGATTCCATAAAAGCGTCAGGATGGGAGTGCATAGGTTTTCCATGTTCAATCAGAAAGTAAAATGAGTAATTGTATAGCAGCTATGAGAGAATGTACTGCACTTAAACATTCTTAAATGACAATGATAATATTCTTATAATAGGCAATTAGCGCTTTAGCTCTTGGTTTTGTTGTAAAAAGCCAGTGTAAACAACAACAAGGCCAAATATTAAAGGCAAATATTTTTCCATTGATGTACAGAAATAAATATGTAAAAAAGCAAATGTTTGATGCTTTCAAATGGGAAGAAAATGTTTCAAGATTTTGATTTGTTCTTTTTAAACATATAGCTAACATCTGAATTCTGTGATGGCTAAAGCCAAAAGGAGGCTTTTGCTTGCAGGAGTAAAAGAGCAAGACTGATCCGATATATTTCTGCAGCAAGCAATCTATCCACCAGCACAGAAACTCGGATCAGACCTCACAGCAGTCAAAATATGTATTGCAAGAACAGAACAGAAAGTTATGGTTTCCAACAACGACAGCATTATTTGTCACCTGTTTGGCTCCAAAGTGAAATATCTCTTTAATCTAGTCTAACCATTGGAGAGGAATTTGTGATATGTAACATGACATTCTGTAAAAAACCTCAGGGCACTGTATTATGTTACAGCTACAGGAAAGAAATACGCCACACATCAGTATATTTCAGTTACACAGTACCGTGGGTTTTTGGTCAGATCTTTCCATTAAAAAGAACATCATGTTCTCTACCACACACACGTACACTGATTTGATGCAGGGCCAACAGGTCAGCCTTAAAGTGGATGCTGCATTCCCCCCCACACCCCACTTGTAGCACTACACTGTGAGCGTGCAAGAAACCAATCAGTTCACATGATGTTGCTTCAGATCATGCGACTGCTGCAGAGGCATCAATCAGACACAAATTCAAACACAGACACAATACACAGAAATACATGCACAAAAGTGTGTTCGAAAATATGCCAAATGAGAACAAGAGGAGGTATTAGATGAAAAAATTATTGTAGCACAAGCGTAATGTGCTAGTCTGATTAAAATATCAGTATCCCTTTCTACGGATGTCTCAAAACAATTGGCAGTTACTACATACATTAATAACATGGTATCACATAAATCTATAATACATCTATATTTTTCTTTAACCAATGTGGGGTCATTACTTTTGAAATGATATAGGTCTAAGTTTAGTTACCCTGTTAAACATTTTATAGGTAAGATTTTAAGGTAATGTTACTTAAATACAAATAATGTTTTATTTAGAATTACTTCTTGATTACTTTTCAAATACATGTTTAAAACCGGGCAATAGCATTCTGATATAGCAAACATAATCTGAAACAGGCAGAGCACACCTCACAACAGTACTCAAAACTGATACTTATCCAATTTAAAATACAAATATTTCTTCAACTTGAAAAGGGATAGCAACAGAGCTTCAGAATGAATATTGCATTCTACATACAATGACATATTGAATATAATTGGATGTAACCACTTTGCATCAACACTATTTTGATCTATTTAATTACATATATTTTCTTTTAAGATGCAACTCTCTGTTACATGTAACTAATTACTCCACAGCACTGTTCTGTAATGAAAATGAAGGATGGTTTGTCCCATGTCTCTACCTCCATGTCTTTAATACTGATTTTTATGGTTCTCACTTTATGTTGACCATTCATGATATTGATCAGGCTGAAGGAGGGAAAGAGCAAATGTCAAAAATAAATCATTCTCTAAAGACTCTATGTGGGAGTTTATGTATGTGTGTAGGTTGAAGAAGTAAAAACATTAGTTCCCCAACGTGTGTAACACAACACAACAGCAGAGCATGTTTACCTACACAAATATACATGACTGTCTGCACCACTGGAATATATGTGAGACTTTACTTGAGTTGAGATTATTAACCTATTTTTGGCCAAAATATATTATGATGCTGATTCATAAAAATGTAATCAATTATGTAAAATTATAGAAACAGGACTGTATTCTATTTTATTTAGATGATAGAAACAACCCCACTCACAAAAATGCAATTGATGTGGTTGGGTAAGGTTTGGTTTGTACATCAGGCCCCATACTCAAATGTTTTGAACCCAGCTCACGTTGTTTCTCTATGGAGTGCCACAGGGTTCCATTCTGGGTCCTGTCCTTTTCTGTCTTTTCCATTTTTGATTAGATATTTGGACCACTCAAATTTAAAGCATATCTCAGACTGGCACCAGAATATTTAATAGCTCTTTCCCCTGACAATAAACATGGTCTTAGATCTTCTATTAAGATCTGTTCTCTAAACTTGTGTTCGTTTGAGACAGCATAATATATTACCTAGTTTGTTATTATGTCCATGTAGCGAGTGGTTCAACATTATCTTACAGATGTCATCAGACAACATGCCAATATAATTGAAAGTGCTGAGGCAAGAACTTCGTCAGAAATTCAAATAGGGTGCCTTGAGGGGAAATTATTCATTATTGAACATACAGTATGTGGTTGTTGTTTAATGGATTATTTATACATCTTATTTCTCTAAAACTGGGTAATATACATTCATCAGGATAAAGGAGAGTCTTCCCAATGTGTTTTCAGACGATAATACTCTTAAGCATATTTAGTTTCAGTAATTATTTGTATAGCTTCTTTGCTTTTGTGTGTGTCTCTCTCTTGTATTTTTCACACAAACAGACTCTGACCAAACTCAATTTCTGTCCCCCATTATCTATAATTGAAAAACAAATATACGCAATATTACTTCTCCATGGACGGCAGACACATTTACATACCCTTGGTTCAAATCTCTATGAGGTACGCCACCATGCATCTAATACAACAGCCTCCGGAGCTTGGGCACACAAAGTGTATACAGACAATCGCAGGCAGAGTGTTCTCAGGTCATTTGCAAAAGCTATTTGTCTCGGTGCAAAGGCTACAGAGAGTTTGGTTTCAGATTGAGAGGGAAGGGGAATGGCAGAAAGCCAGAAAGAGCTGGTTTCCGATTCAAAGTGAGAGGTAGGATTTAGCAGCACTGCAGACACAGAATGTTATGAACTGATTCCCTTATCACTCGAATGTAAATACAGTTTACCCACCACTCAAAGTGTCTTATAGCATTTAGACACATCCCCCAGGGGTGCTTTTGCAGAGTTTACTGTGGTCAGCATGCTGTCTCGCACATTTTCCTCCTGTGAACCCTCGGATTGCAGGTTTGGTCGCTAATGAGTCATCCTCATGTTAGCACAATGCATCTATGAAACTAACACTTAAGGCAGAATAAAAAGAAATGAACCCTTTGCCAGAAAAATAACTGACTGCCTAAATCAGGGGTCTGCAACCTTTTTGACCAAAAGAGCCATTTTGCTCCTTTTTCCCAAACATCTTTTTGTCTGGAGCCGCAAAACATATTTCATAGCTTGATAGCTAATAAAGTTGCATTTATTGTTATATCAGACAAAAACTACAGTTTTTTTGCATTTATTAGGCTATTTATTACATTATATAAAACTGTTAACCTCTAATAAGAAACAAAGAACTCCTATAAGGACTGCTACAGGATTTGATTTGTAGATTTGATTTGTTTTTGATCTGTATTTTTGAAAATTATGTAACTTTTTAATTTTATTTTTAGCATATTGTTTATTATATTATAATTTAGTACTTTTTTAGCATATTGTTTATTGTTTATTATATTATAACTTAGTACTTTTTTTAACGCATTTCAGATATGCTACACTAAGCTGTCTGTGGCTCTTTCCTGCCGTAACGCTGCAAATTTCCCCTCTGTGGGACTAATAAAGGGATTCTGATTCTGATAAGGAGAATTAAAAATAATACACAGGCCTACTTTAAAATAAATTAAACACAGCACTTGGGGAGTCCTCTGCACATTTGAAGGGAAAAAATATTATTAAAATGGGCCCACTTTGAAATAAATAAAACATATAGCTGCAACCTAAAAAGAGTTAAAAGTAGGGTAGGTAAGAATGGAGAAACCAGCTCGAGTGCGCTAGAATTTGAAAATACACAACCGGAAAAAATATGCCTCTTCCTTCAGACTTTCTTACAGAGTCCCTCCTCCAACACACACGAACGCGCATCATCAACAAGGCCACGAGATAAGTTTGTGCACAGATGGAAGACTGACAGGCAGGTAGGCCATCCAGTTATTTTAGCCGGGCCGGTGTCGGTACCAGATGTGTTCGGGGTACCATATGTGTTCGGGGTCCGTCTCTTACCAGTGACGTCACGACGTAATGACGTCACGCATTGTGATTGGCTGTACGGTAATTTACCCACGCTGTCTAGACTAGTATAGAGGGGTTTTTTGATCATTACATTACATTGTATTTAGCTGACGCTTAAGTGCATTCGACCAACAAGATAAAAACTTGAAGAAATACAATAAAACTTGAAGAAAAACAAAGACGAATGAGGAGAAGAACAAGAGAAATCGAAGGTAAGAAGTATATAACGTAATATGGTAGGTAATATGTAATATGTTCAGTGCCGTTGGTACGTTAGTTCAAACAGTAACAACGGACTATTTTTCTTAGCGTATGCATGTCAATTTAAATCAATACATACAACTATTTCACATGTACAATATTTTCTTAGCCCTAATACTTAATACTACTTATTTCGTTTTGATTGTTATATTTGATTATATTATATATTATCAATAAATTATATATTATATATCAATATGATATACTTTTCTATATAATAAATTATCAAAAAAAGTATTTATTAAGTAAGGGATAATGTGCAGCAATCACAATCAAGTCCACAATCGAATCCATAAAGACAAAGTAAATCTGTTTACAGTTGTTTCATATGGATGTTGAGAGGTATCCATATATCTCTTCATTTTGCTCTCAAAGTGCACCAGATTGATGCATTTAACTTCAATATTTAAAAAAAATCACTCCAAAGGGAGTGCTTGTTCTTCCTTCTGTCTGTCTGAATCTGTGTATTCTCATGTTCCGATTAACCCAGCCACATTTTTCTTCTTTTGTGTCTTGATGTGATCTTGAGTCGAGGCTGATGCTCTTGCTGTGGTCCCGCACCCTGGATCCTCTATCCTGAGTTCTGGATTAAGTCGTGGACTTCGGGTCGTGGCTGAACCTGTCTCTGCGGTCCTGCCTGGGTCTCGTCGTGCTGCCTCCCTGAAGGCTCCCACAGGATTGTTGACATCTTCGTGGATTCATCCTATTATTATAGAAGCATGCATTTCCTAACATACGGTCTACCTATGTTGCAAATGTATTATCTCTTCGATTTACCCACGGCATCTATTGCACGTCTGTCCGTCCTGGGAGAGGGATCCCTCTTCTGTTGCTCTCCCCGAGGTTTCTCCCATTTTTCCCTTTAAACTGTGGGTTTTCTCTTGAAGTTTTTCCTTGTACGATGTGAGGGTCTAAGGACAAAGGGTGTCGTTTTCTTCTCATACTGATATTCTGAACAAACTGCTGTTGTATTAGCTGTAAAATGTCTTTACTGTAGGGTATTTTTATTATTTGTACAGCACTTTGGCTCGACCAAAAATCGTTTATAAATGTGCTATATAAATAAAACTTGATTTGATTGATTTGATTTGAAAGGGTGTGCGCCAAGGTTCCATATTAGGACCAATAATTTCACCATATACTGTATGTAAATAATCTCTAATAATCTTTCAAATGCTGCTTTCTATTTCTATGCAGATGATACTGTTATTTATTGTTCATCCTCTTCTATAGAGCAAGTCTTGATTTCCTCCAGTCTGCCTTTGATGTTATTCCATCCCATTTATCTCAACTCAAGTTAGTATTAAATGCAGACAACTCCAAACTCATGATATTCTCAAATCTCAAAAAGTTAACTTATTTTCTCTCCAACATTTGTACTGTTCAAGGGACTGACATTGACATTGAAAGGGTCACTACATACAAATATCTAGGTTTTATTATTGATCAGAACTTATCTTTCAAGTCACACACTGAAAATGTTGTTTTAAAATTAGGTTTCTCCTTTCAGACAAGGAAACATTTGATCTCTGCAACGTTTTTCCAAACTCACAATATTATTTTCACAATATTTCTCACAATATTTTCCAAACTCACAATATATATATATATATATATATATATATATATTTATATATATATATATATATTGTGAGTTTGGAATAAATATGCACTTCATGAAAATTATCAGTTGGTTACTGTTAGTAAAAAAACAGTAAGGTTAATACTGGATGTTTGTTACACTTGGATATGTTTTCTGTAACACTTGTAACATAATTATTCTCCAGTTTATGCATTTGAGTGACTTGCAGTTAATGCTCGACATTCAATTCAAAACCTTTATTTATCCAGGTAAAATCCCATTGAGATCAATGATCTATTTTTCAAGGGAGACCTGCAGCAGTAGGTTCCACATGAAGACATAAAAACTTAAACAACAGAACAACAAAAGGACATCATACAGCAAAAAATACAGGGATTACAATTTACATATCTATCCACATGTACAGGTACCAACAGCATCTGTCTGTGGAGCATCCAACCGAGCTTTAAAAACATGTAGTGGTACCAGCTTGGTAATTTTACATTCTTTTTGCAGACTGTTCCAAGTTAGTGGAGCTGCACATCTAAAAGCTTTCTTCCCTAAGACAGTCCTAGCACTTGGCACATTTAATAAAACCACAGCATGAGATGTCAGGCAATAAGTACTTTCAATTTGCCGAGAGATCAGGGAGCAGATATAAGATGGTACTTTATCCAACATGGCTTTGTAAATGAAAATGTACCAGTGACTGAGCCTCAGTACAGTAAGTGATGGCAAAACCGCCTTGGTTTACAGTGTACAGTGATGTGTAAGTGCTTTACAGTTTGTCACAAATCTCAGTGCACTGTGATAGTAAAACCTTATTGTGGTGTAATTATATATCCAAAGCAGTCAGAAGTCAGAAAATCTTTAGTGATGTTTAACCACTCAAAAGACAGCCCATCAAAATTAACACATTGGGACCTTTCAGAGAGGTAGTTCATCTTCTACATATAATAACGGACAAAGTAAAGAATGAAGTGTAGGCTATGTTTAAATGTTCGGAATTTGACCGTGTATGATGGTCCTCTTGAGTTGCCGTACAGCCAATGGCGTACAGCCATTGCTCCGTTTTCATGTTTTTTTAACATGTTTTTCACAAACATTTTCACACGCTAGGAGCATAGGAATAATTCAATTCGGTTCGTCATGATCTGTAGATGTGATTTGCCCCCGAGCAGCCCTGGGTAAATTACCGTACAGCCAATCACAATGCGTACAATGCGTGACGACATTGGTAAGAGACGGCCCCCGAACACATATGGTACCCCGAACACATCTGGTACCGACACCGGCTAAAATGATTGGTCGTGCTTTTTACAGCGCTACGGCTTCCAGAGATTAATTTTTGTATGTATTTATTGTCAAAGCATTTAATATATTCATTGCTATCGGGACGTTAAGAGCATTCCATGGAATATAACAAAAAGTGTTTTCTGAAATGAATTACATACCCCATTGAATTATGACTGAAGATCGTCAGCTGTTTTCCTCTCCCTTGTTGTTCCTCGATACGTAAAGGCTGCAGCACCGTTGACAACTTCTCTCTACATATCAAACATACCGGTAAACCAGCATCGTTTGCTGTGAAAGCATATAACTCTGTCCACGCAGAATTAAATCCTGTGTTCCTCCGGTACTTTTCTTTGATTTAACCATAGTTCGCTCATCGAGCCGGGGGTCCCCGCGCGAGCGCCTCCAAGAAAAGGCGCTCGCGCGGGACCGTAGCAGGATGTGACGCATATTTTAGTTGAGTTGACCTAATTAAAACCGTTTTGTTTTTTTATTTATGTGTCACAGTATCACCTCAAAATACAAGATACGAAACATTTTCAACCATGCAACAAAATATAAATAGTCCTACAAATACTTTTATTTTATATCCTTCTTATTTTTGTCTAAGCTCAAGGGAGCCAGAGCAGAGGGCTTAAAGGGCCGCATGCGGCCCGAGGGCCGCGGGTTGCCGACCCCTGGCCTAAATAGACCTGATACTTGAATTATAACTACAAAGTCAGTACTAGTGAATGCTTACAATTATTTTTTGAGTATCTGTCAATTGTGGAATTAATTACATAGTACATAATGATAAGTGACCTAGAGCAGACTGCTAGATAATGAACCCTTTCAGTACTTAATGTATGACACATTGAACTGAAACCTACTCTTTAAAACAAAAGACAAGTATTTAGTCCTTCTGCCAGCTCTGTATGCTGTAGAAAAAATGCTGACACGTGCATGCAAACAATGAACATTTTGCAAAGATGTAATTTCTGTTTCCAAGGTTCAGAACAGTACTTTCGATTTTGCTGGAAAATGCTAATTTGATTGTCTATCAAAATACATAATATATACAAACTCGATGAACATTTGGATCACCAAAGCTTTCATCCTGACAGGGACATGATAATCTTTACAAAATTGTAATCAATCAATGAATGTGAATCTTAAACGTTGTCGTTCAGACATAATTGGATAATTGGATCATTTCGAGGGCAGTATGCCTTCATCTTCCTTCCATATTGCTTCAACTTCAAGACCTTTACTCCGACCGGATGAGCAGCATTTTCGAAATGCTTCTCTGCTCAAAAGGAAAAGAACATAAATTGCATTTTGTTAGCTCTGCTTAACCAGTGGTGGTCTAATTTATGTTGTATTAGACCAACATTGTCTGGGTGAATGCTTTTTATAAGGAACTTCAAGTTTGTGTAGTGTGTAAAGAAAGGTCAGTACCACTGCAGAGCTGAATCTTAATCTTTTTTCAGCACAGGATAGAAATCAAAGCGGCTCAGAACTTCTCTGTGTAACTGAGCAACATGACTCATGTTGTTTGTCCTGCTCCTTAATCTTGATGTCAAATCCCAAAACTGTCTTTTGATCCACATGATGTTCAGGACGATCGCAAGCTGTTTGCCATTCACTGTTTTAGCAATGAGCTGCATCTCAAGTAGCAAAAGATCATGGCTGTGAATGTAATGTAAGATATAAGCTTAGAAGAGATATAGCATTGCGGTTGATTCCAGCTTTAAGTAACATACTTAAACGTCTGTTCATCATGAAGTCAAGGTGATGATCAATTGGCTGCTTGTGTCTTGGAATATCATTCAAATATGAGTATTGAATGGAAGCTGACAAATGCTGAATACTGATTTTTCATTAAAACATGCCACATGCAGACATCAGTGGGAGGAAATGACTAATCTCCAAGACCCACATTTCATTAATAGGTCTCATTTTATGAAATATTCAAATGAAATGACATGCGTTCCAAGTCTCTAATCATGGCTTTTCCCAGAAGGTCTGCAGGGGAATTTAAGAATATCACATTAACTTTGGAAATTGGATTACCTTTTAGTTTTCATGTCATTTTAATGCAGGGTATTTCATTTTAATGTCCCCTTGATTACATAGACAGGAAAAACTGGATATTAGTGCATACAGAGAACTAAAGACATCAAAACTAAAAAGTCAAAAGTGAGGGAAGTCAAAAGTGTATTTTTCTAAATAGATGTCTCAGAAAAGGTAATGAAAACCCTTAAGATATGCACACATTTATTCAGGTTTTGATACAGAGGAATAGAGAGCAATTTCCTGTGAAAATGTTTGGTATACTGAGTTGTTGATAGACAGTAATTTAAATGGAAAAACTAATTTAATGAGATTTGCTCAAGGCTACAGCAATCTTAGATTATGAAATGCAGTCTTTCCGTAAACGCTATTCCTTCCTGTTTGAACAGATCTGTTTTCTGTCTGCTATAATTCTGTCAGACATGCTTTGTATTGGGTAATCACACAATGCTGATGGAGTCTTTTCTCTACAAATACAGTTGCTGTTTCTCCATCGACTGCTGTGGCAAGCCTCCCTCCGAGCCAATTAAAAGATTACTGTACATACAGTAGATCAGTAGGACAGAGGCTTTGTTGTCTGTTTGGAGGGAGTTAAGAGAAAAAGAAACATAAAACAGGCTGGTTTATTATTTAAAACGACATGAAATCTCATCTAACCAGATCCCCACCTCGCTGCCCTCTTCTAGACCTGTTTACTCAGCTCAGTGTCGACTGAAAACGATTTCCAAATCAATTCACTTTGAGAAACATAATGAGGCCTGAGGTGCAGCAGAACCAGGCACTGATGATGAGAGGCGGACAGGCAATTTTCCCCTTTTGTGGATTTGAAGTGTGGCTATCTAGACCTGTTGAACATGGGGTAGGGAAAGCTTATTAATATGATATTTAAGATGCCCTGTTGCAAAAAACTATCTGAGAAGCCGTCATTGGAACCTGTTTGGAAATAAGAAAGCTCTTTAAAAAAATACTTAAGTAAGTGATTAAAATAACATCTGTCAGTCAAACTCTAGCCCCATGAAGAAAAAATGTTCTCCCATGACTCTATACTTTACTTTACATAGAAAATTAGATTAAAAAACATAGTATAGTATGTCACAAATTAGAGATAATACGAAATATTATAGCATGTCAAAAATATAATAAAAAACGACAGTATAGTATGTCGAAAATATGATAAAAGAACGACAAAGTACGTCAAAATTAGAGAAAAAACGATTAATTAATTAATTAATTAATTTGATTAAAAAAACGGCATAGTATAATGTCAAAGATATGATAAAAAAGGAATTAGTATAGTATGTGGAAAATCTGTCGTAACTGCGTGATTCTATCATGTCAATAACCAAAATCTCTGAGGAATGTTTCCAGCACCTTGTTGTCTATGCCACGAAGAATGAAGGCAAAAGGGGGGAGAACCTAATAAAGTGGACGGTGAGTGTATGTCAATGTCGTGGTTGTTGTGCTGAAACCAATTAACCAAACTATTAATTTTTAAGCAGCTTTGAATTAACTCTGTCAGCCAACAACCCATAACATCATTTATGAAATGAGCACAAGATGAATGTTAATTACACAGGACATTCAGGGAATTTACATCATGGAGCATTTGAGTGCTTGAAGACCAACCACCTGAACATCCATTAGATATAATGCAATCCCCGGCAGTATTTACTCAATTTATTGTATAAAGAAGCTCAAACTGTAATATGAATGTTATATTGCCACTCCACCAGAGAGGCATTGATACAACTCTACATCATTGTATTATAATATGCATTTTAAGAAAATATTTACCGTAGTAAAAGTGGATACATTTAGTTCAGTCAGTTTTGGATTTGCATTAACAGTGTAACTACAGAACATATAACACAAATAAAAAAGATAGTCAGGGAAACATAAGGGCAGGGGTCGGCAGCCCGCTCTCGAGCCGCATGCGGCTCTTTAAGCCCTCTGCTCTGGCTCCCTTGAGCTTAGACATAAATAAGAAGGAAATAAAATAAAAGTATTTGTAGGACTATTTTGTTGCATGGTTGAAAATGTTTCGTATCTTGTATATTGAGGTGATACTTTGACACATAAATAAAGAACAAAACGGTTTTAATTAGGTCAACTAAAATATGCGTCATATGCTGCGATGGTCCCGTGCCAGCGCCTTTTCTTGCAGGTGAATAACCTGACCCCCGGCTCGATGAGCGAATTATGGATAAATCAAAGAAAAAGAAAAGTACCGGAGGAACACAGAATTTAATTCTGTGTGGACAGAGTTATATGCTTTCACAGCAAACGATGCTGTCTTACTGGTATGTTTGATATGTGGAGAGAAGTTGTCAAAGGTGCTGCAGCTTTACGCAGGGGCGGACTGGGGGGAAAAAGTGGCCCGGGGATTAATTGACAGACAGGCCCACTTAATGCGCGGCATGTATCGGCCAGCTGGCGACAAAAGTATGTTACTTAACAAAAAACCCTATGCATTTAATGTTATTTTGGACAATTATTCATATATTAATCACATTACCTGAGCCCTTGAATTGCCTAGAGCAAAATAGTTACAGCATATATTTAGTGATTTTAATGTTAACAGATCATTGATGCAATAACATTTTGACCCAATTTGCCTACCATTACATTTCATTTTAGCTGACGCTTTTATCCAAAGCGACTTAAAATTACAGGGACATTCTCCCTGGAGTAACTAAGGACTAAGATCCTTACTCAAGGGCACACTAGTGGTGGTGTTCCTGGCGGGATTTTGACTCACGACCTTCCGATCTTCAACCCACCTCACTATCCATTAGACCACCACTATCCCTGACTTGACACATGGAATAAAACATGGGCGTAGGAAGCATCCTCAATGTGGGTGAGACAATTTAACAGGGAGTATGGGCAGGTGGTGGACCTCACCTCCTCTAGGGGGGTCCGGGGGCAAGCTCCCCCGGGAAGATTTTTTTTTAAATGTTGAAGTTATCCCCCTGGGCTGGGCTGGGCCAGAACACTTACAAATGTGGGCTGGTAGCATTTAGGTAAGCAAAAAAAAAAGAAAAAGGGAGTGGCCGGAACAGTTAGAAATGTGGGCCGGTAGGATTTAGGCAAAAAAAAAAGATATATATATATTTTTTTTAAACTTTTTTTTTTTGTGGCCCTCCGGCCCACACACAGCACCGGCCCACCGGGGAAACTCCCGGTATTCCCAATGGCCAGTCCGCCCCTGGCTTTACGCATGGGAGGAAAAACACAGAAGAGGAAGACAGCTGACGTCATAATTCAATCAGTTAACTATTTTTAGGTTGCAGCTATATGTTTTATTTATTTCAAAGTGGGCCCATTTTAATTATATTTTGCTTCACACAGCACTTAATTATAAGTGCTGTGTTTAATTTGTTTTAAAGTAGGCCTGTGTATTTTTTTAATTCTCCTTATAAGAGTTCTTTGTTTCTTATTAGAGGTTAACAGTTTTATAATGTAATAAATAATAAATGCAAGAAAACTATAGTTTTTGTCTATGATATAACAATAAATACAACTTTATAAGCTATCAAATATTTTTGCGGCTCCAGACAAAACACATTGTTGGAAAAGGGGGCAAAATGGCTCTTTTGGTCAAAAAGGTTGCAGACCCCTGCATTAGGGGGTAGGGGTGTGTGAATTGTTTTGTTTTGTATACCTCAGCATTTTTTTCTATCTTTCTTCAAAGATAAGAACTCTATTCTAATCCTTATTGTTGTTTTTCAGGAACATGTATTCCATATACAGTGTTCCTCTATATGCAGTTAATAAAGGAATCATATTTTAACAAATCAATTTTCTTATTAATGTTATGAGTTGCTGTAGGATCATCTAAAGTGTATGTATTGCTTCTTTTTGGCAGGTGTTTATGTTTTATTTCACAGGTACAGTATACCAGCTGTTGCATCCGCCTGATTTGAATTCATACATATAGAGAAGGCAATAAAATCACATGATGAAAAATGTTTAAAAGGTGTTAAAGATCAAAGAACAAAGAGCTAGTTATAATTTAAAGCATGATTCACCTGGTGACATATGGTATCCACATGCATACACACAGCCTCATCAACACCAAGCGCTTAGGGAATATCTATTTGCCTGTGGCGACAGTAGCATTCGTTGAACAGTAAAGTCTCTTCTCCACATCATAATTATAACCCATCCTGTCTGTACAGAAGAAAAAAACGCCTCTCATCCTCAGTTGAAACTGTTTTCTCTCTTTCTTTCGCTGACTAATTACAGCTACAGGTGAAACGATGTGTGCAAAAATAATTCACTTGCCTATTTTAGTCTGACATTCTCACATCTGTCATCTGTTTTTCACACAAATGCCATGCTTAGTAGACACTTGTGGTGGAAATTCCACACTTAATCACCTTCTGGTAAGAAAATAACAAATAAACAAGCTTAAACCAAAGTTGTGTTATTTAGCATTTAACGGAATCAATCTATTTCCAGCTGGAAGGACAGATAATCCTGCACCACTGAAAAAGACAAAAGGGAATCTAGTCTCAGCTATGGAATTTACATTACAAACCATTGAAATGTTGGCCAGACGGGCGAAACTTGCATACATGGTAATTACAAACCTAAGATCCATATGATAATTGCCTGACAATGGTCAATCTAACACCCTTCTGTGTGAGAACATTTAGCAGGAGTGAATTTCAACTGTTAGAAAATAAAGTTACAGTGACATTGTTGTAAATCCCCCTGCCTTTTTTGGTCTTGTGGGAGGCGGGGCTTAGCCTCCTCCTACCAAGCCACACCTGATCCCATTTAAGGCCTGTAATCAGCCATGCTCAGTCTCTCTAGGCAAATTTTAGGAATGATAAAAAGTAGTCTAAATCCTATAGGCTAAATGTCTTTCCCTGATATACCTGGTTTAAATGTAAGAACAATAATAGACTTTATAAAGCAAATTTGACTAAATGCTGTGTATGTATTTTGAATTTATGGTTTAATTTTAACTAATGTTCGATTTGTTCAGTCAAAAATGTTCATTTACAGTATGTCATATGAAAATGCTGTCATGCAAGCCTGTTGGCTCACAGTAGGCCTATTGCCATGTTAATTCAAAGAATAACTAAATATAAAGATAAATGCATTAAGAATGATAAAGCTGGGTTTATTATTATATATATTATATAAAAATAATTATATTAAATCTTGTTTTTTGCCTTAATCTATGGTCTGTGTCCTTTCGTTCATCCATTTACACCTATAGGGCCCATTCTATTTGTCAGTTTGAAGACCTTGCTGCACTAGCAACCTGTTAGGGGCTGGTGACAGAAGAGGTTACCAGCCCCTAATAGTCAAATAACCACATTTAATCATAAGATAACACTCTTTGGTACATATAAATAAGGTTTTTGGGGGATTGGTCTCCTAAATTTAATAATGACAGAAAAGTATAAACACACCTTTTGGATTTTTCCTTTCAAATTTCATTTCCGCCTACATTTTATCAGTGTTTAATTGTATATTTTACAATAATGGACAAAGGTATTGGTACAAAATGTGCTTTAGTGTATGCTTTGCCTCACGCTGAACATATAAACCAAAGTTGGTGACATTCTGATCCTTATTTCCAGATATACACGTGATAAGGTTGACATGGCCCCCTTCAGAGGAGCCTACATTTTCACTATTTTCGGTTATGGGAAGGTTCCATACATCAACCACATTTTTTTATTTTGCAGTAAAATATTTTTATAAAACAATCCGTTTCATATATTATAGATATTAAAGTAATGAAAACACATGGTTGTGCTTTGTTCTACCTTGGGTAGGGGTATCTCGATAACTAAAGCCTTTTGGGGGGGTTTGTTCCTCTACTATTTATTAGTATATAAGTGCTTTGTTAGTAATTCTATCGCTCGAAGTGGAGTCGAAAGAGATGAGTTTTCAGTCTGCGCCGGAAGATGTGTAAGCTTTCTGCTGTCCTGATTTCAATGGGGAGCTCATTCCGATTATACTACAAGGCTATCGTTCGACTCCTTCTGGATCCAAAGCCTTGATTACAAGTCTCATAGTTTCTTGTGAAACCACAATCCCCTTTGAACAGCTCGTAGTAACCAACGATAGCCTTGTAGTCGGCCAGAACCAGCCATTTCCTCCTGCAGAAAGGAGACAATCTCCTCCAAGTCTGTTTGGTTCTTTCTTCAAAATAATAGACATAGTTTCTTGCACAACATTTTCAAAGTTCTAATACTTATGATAATCTGATGCTGATGTGCCAAAAGATTAAGTATTTAGTTATTTGAGAAACCTAAACTAAAGTACTGCTTCACAAGATGCTCCACATTCCTCATTTTATGGCAGGACGCTGCTGTTGTCTCCTTCTCAAGTCACTTACTACGACTTTAATCTCGTAATTATGACTTTATTCTCGTAACATTACGACTTTATTCTCTTAATATTACGAGTTTATTCTCGCAACTATGACTTTATTATCGTACTATTACGACTTTATTCTCGAAATCACTGTTTTTTTTTTCTAAGGGTGCATTCACACCTGCCTTGTATAGTCCGGTTGAATCGAACCCTGGTGCGTTTAGCCGCTTGGTGCGGTTCATTTGGGTCGGTGTGAACACAGTCCGAGACCTCTTAAGTGAACTAAACAACCGGACTCTGGTCCGCTAAAATAGGTGGTCTCGGAGCGCTTGCTTGCGAACTCTGGAGCGGTTCATTGCTGGTGTGAACGCAGTCCGCACCAAAACATAGGAAGCGCAGTATACGTGTCATAAGAACGCGGATATCTTCAACGAAGCGGAGGAATCTAGATCGGCATGAAGGTGTTTTTTTCCCTATAATGACCAAGTCGCTGCACATTATCCCGCATATTACATGGCCACATTCTCAACAAAGTAACGACATGACTCCCAATATTAATTTAAATGCTTTTGTGGATTTAGAAAATGATTTTATTGATTTAAAAAATAGTTGTATGTATTGATTTCAATTGACATGCATCCGCTAAGAAAAATAGTCCGTTGTTACTGTTTGAACTAACGTAGCAACGGCAGGAACTGCTTTGATAGCGTTTTTGGGGACCTTTTTGATTACAGATTTGAAAACATCGTTGCTTGCTTTAAAAGTAGCACAATTCATTATGTCAAACCTTGGAAAGTATCTAGATATCCCTGCCCTAATGCCAAAGTAACTGCAACTGAATATGTGTCGCCGTCTGATGTCTATGTCTGGACCGCTGCGTATACAAGGAGGGTTTCTGCCCGTTACTTCTCCGCTGTTTTCTTGTCGCAGGTTGGCTTTTTACATACTTGTCGCAGGTTGGCTTTTCAGCCAAACTGTATACAGTTAAATCGAACGGACTTCTTTGTGCAGATGTGAGCGTCCTTAACAACGGTCAATAAGTGCTTGACAGCGGTCTGTCTGTTCTGGATTAACAACGTGTCACGTATTCTGAATTGACCAATCAGAATCGAGTATTCAACTAAACCATGTAATAATGTTTATTAGATATTAATAGGATCCCTATAAAGTATATTCATTACTCGTTATTCTCTACTAATAGTTAATTAAAGACTGTATATAATGACTATTTTTGCACATCCCTTTCAAGATTTCAAGATTTTCTAAATTTTATTGACATATCATATTCAAAAACGGTGTCGTTATGCAATGAATGAAAAACTTGGGTCGCAGGTTCCTCAATAGTGCATTACAAGACATCCATCAATATTTGTGCATACCTCCAGCAATGTTAACTATGTTGAAGCACTTATTTTAACTGAAATTATACATATGATATACTCTTATAAGATGTATATAGATATTTCATCTCCGGCCTTGTCAGGTATTGAACAATCAATAAATAAAGAACACAGAATTATTAAATATAAAACACAGAATTTGTGTGATTATACTAAATGATTTACAAATAAATACCACTGCATATTTACAACTGTTACACATGCTGATGTAACGCAAATGTTTCCAACTTGGGATCAATAAAATATATCTTATCTTAAGATGATCGATGGCTACTGCCATATTTGCAAAATTTGCCTCTGAACCTTGACAAGTGCATGTTTTAGGCTTATCAATTAATGTAATGTAATGTATTGTAATGTTATCAATTAACAACAGGAGGGGTCACAAACATAAGAGCAGCTGTTAAATAAAGCTCTTCTGACCTTAGCTGGCATGTGGGTATATATATTAATGCTGCCCATTATGGGCACAAGCAATTTTCACCCATTTATTAATTGTTTCCCCTACCATTGTTTGGCGGGGCACTGCGCCCTGCCAACGGAGCCCCGCGCCCTGCCTTAAATTCAAGGTTTTTTTTTATTATTTAAAAAAAATATATATATATAGCACCAAATTGCAACTGAAGTAATATATCTACGGTCACGTTTCAGATTGAACATGTGCTCTTTTATTAAATAAACTAAACGCCTATGTTATTTATCCAATGTGCATGTGTCAGTGTCCACTGCCTTGCGTATTCACATTCTCCCTCCGCTCTGTTTCTGACACACGGGAATGCACACACTCACAATCAGAGACAAGAGCGTAGGAAAGGAGGAGAACAACAGCTCTGCTGTCTGCCCGTTTGTGTCCCCCCCCCAGTTTCAAATTCGTTTATTATTATTTTTTAACCGCAAGCCGTTATCGTCACGGGAGAAGGACACAAACAGCCTGCCCAGGTGGACGCGCTCGAACGCGACAACGAACGTAGCGTGCGCATTCTAAAAATAGCTCACAGATGGTGAGCAGGTACCGCGGTTTTGAACTACAGTATTGAATTTGACAGAAAACAACAATGAAACATCAGCAGAAGAATAGTCTAATGAGTTGGGTGAAAAAAAAGAAAGGAGATGTGAGTTGTTTTATTCAGTAAATTAGCTCAGGATAATTGGATGTTCTGTCACTTGTTGATGTGAGGCTCATGCAGGATTTGCTAGCTTGATGCTACCGGCATTTAGCGGCAGTGACTCAACAAATTGCCACTTAAAATGTATCGTCAGCAATGTATGACAAGCAGACTGCTTGTTTAATGTTAGACTCGCACCAATAGCTCAATATGATCATAACACGATTGCTTTCATATCAGAGATCAGATGAGGTGGAGCTGCCTCCAGCAATAGAGGATGAGGCAGAGAGAAGCAGCAGCAGCACAGGGTTGCAGCAGGTATGTTATATGCTGTAGTCAGGTGAATTAAATGTATCAATGAAAGGAAGAAGTGTAGGCTACATGATAAGAAGGGAATACAGTTTGAATTAAAGTAATAAAGTACAGTGTAACACTGTACTTTATTACTTTTTAATGTACAAATACTTTGTTACTGTACGATATCAATAACAATAATCCACAGCTCCTCTCTCTGCTCCAGAGGGTAACAAAAATTCGGGTGCCCTGAATTTTTTTTTCGGGGTACCCGAGCAGCACCCTGCCAAGGCAGTAAACCTAGGGGAAACACTGAATGTTTTAAATTTGAGTGTTTCCTATCCCCTAAACCTCCAGAGATGTACACAGTATACTGGCAACTTCTTATTATGGGAAATACGAAAACGTCTTTTAAAACTACAATCCCAGCAGAGACGTGCCATAGATAGTCTATCTGCTATCGATATTGTGTTTCGCAACATGTTCTCTATCATAGAGAACATGTTGCGAAACACAATATCGATAGCAGCGTCCCTAGCAACAAGTAACAAGTAGTTAATAATAATAAAAGACATTAAGAAAAAGGCATTTTAAACAGTCATTAAAAAGCAACACAATCTACCTGCATTGCATTACTCTAAACGTGTAATAACCTGCTTTAACCAGTAGGTGGTTTGGGTTAAAAATATAGGTTAAAAAGCTGTCAAGTTTACAGTGTTAACAAAATAAAATATACTGCTGTTTCTGGTTTAGTTTACGACGGATATATTTAGTTATTGTTTTGATATTTGTAACACAAAAGCGATGGAAAAAACCCACAGCAACACAGAAAAGATGGTCTTAACATGACCCAAAGGTCTAGTAGTTAATAAAAAACAATAATATCAAAACAAAATATTACTACTAACTTTATTGTGAAATTCAAACTGAACTGCAAAAGAATAGTTTCCGGTCTATTCTGAGCCCGATCTCTGTAGATAAATAAAAAATAAAGAACTACGACAGATGTGTAATATATTTAATGCAGCCGAACCATTTATTACAATGTGTTCATGTGATGACTTTCAAAGAGTAAAGCAAGCACTGCTGAATAAAGTGTCATTTTATCTTTTATGAAACGTTTTTTTTCATAATGCAGTTGGAGGTCAACCAATCACAGAGCTTGAGAACTAATCACGGGGTTTGTCGGGTTTGTCAAACAGAGCACATGGTGTAGTCCTAAACGATAGCTGGGGATTCTGGATAGTGTAGCTCCTTCTGCCATCCTTTACTCCGAAAAAATATTTGTTTCTCTGAATCGAAGGGGAAAAATACAAAAGCATTGCACACAATTTAAACCAATCAATGTTGTGTAATTAAGAAGGATAATCTGGTGTTTTTTAGTCGATGAGTAGTGCAGATATCACTGTAAAATCAATCGACAGTAAGGGGAATACTTACTGTGGGTGTAGGTGTACAATTCTCCGTTATCCAATGGGAATGGACGCTCACATTGCCTTTAAAGGCAGCCGACACAAACGAATGCCGTGCTTCCATGAGTATCAAATCCCGCCGCAGATGGGAATACATTGCAATCAGTTGAAAGCTATTTGCGTCCCTTTATGAAGCTGAAGGAGCCTAGGAGCGTCACAACTGCACGCCACGGGACCCTGACCAAACGTGGCTCCTGGACGATTATGGAGTGAGAGTGTGTTGCTCACACACACACACACACACACTAAATGCGCTATTTCCACACACACACACAGAGCCGAGCTTGAATGACACAAGCACACTTTTATTTCCATTCAACTCTCTGATTGGTCTGGTGTCTTGCCTCTGTTGCATTCACTGAACACGGGAAATTACAGTCCTGGCGTCCTATCTAGTGTCATGATGAGGTTCACGTAAAGCATGTTTAATGTATTATTTTATTGAGGTAGAATTGTCCGGGGCTACAGAAAAAACATTCGGGGCAGGCCAGGCGACGCCACTGGCCAGCACACACACTACAAAGATGTAAAATATTACTTTACCAACAATGTAGAATTTATTGGCTACATATTACACAGATTATGCACAGCGGGAGCAGCAATAACTGCCAAATAATAATTCAGACAGGGGAGCTCCGCACCGCCTGCCTGCCGCTAGGGGGTGCTGCAGCGCCCTCAGCACCCCCCTTCCCGCGCCCATGGTAGTCAGCCAGAACCAGCCATTTCCTCCTGCAGAAAGGAGACAATCTCCTCCAAGCCGCTTCTCAAGTGACTTACGAAACTACGACTTTAATCTCGTAACTATGACTTTATTCTCGTATTATTACGACTTTATTCTCGAAATCTCTCTTTTTTTTTCTTCTAAGTGTGGCCATACTCCTTCGTAATCCTCCCTTTCGTCTCCTCTGGAAGCCTCCTCCCTCACCCCTCCTCGACTCCTCCGTGTGCATTTCAGCAATTGGGACGTCCTTCAACATGGCGTCTCTTGATCGATTTCCGGGTCAAGTCCCGGAGGAGGGGGAGAGAGGAGTCGAGGAGGGACATTGAGACTAACCTCCTGTGTCTGTAGCAGCAAGCTGATCCCCATGTGCTCTCTTCACAAGCTGCATATTGATGCATTATTTGAGTAAATTGGGATTATGTTTATTGGTGATTATGTTTATTGATAGCTTGTTTAGGCTTATCCTGCAAAAGCAATATTTGATTTGTTTGTAACGGAGTGTTGTAGCTCTTCCTGATTTCCATTTGTGTTTTATATTCTAGCCTTAAAATCATCATCACCTTTAACCTGTCAACTGCATGTGAAGCAAATACATGGTTAAACCGCTCTCATCGTGGGTCCTCATATTCTGACTGGTATGCCAAGGCAGAGGCACTTAAGGCAACCCTCCCTAAAATGATAGTCTAGTTTCTACAGACATTATAATACAGTGGGGCAAAAAAGTATAGTCAGCCACCAATTGTGCAGGTTCTCCCACTTAAAAAAATGATAGAGGCTTGTAATTTTCATCCTAGGTATACCTCAAGTATGAGAGACAAAATGAAAAACAAAAATCCAGAAAATCACATTGTCTGATTTTTAAAGAATTTATTTGCAAATTATGGTGGAAAATAAGTATTTGGTCAATAACAAAAGTTCATCTCAATACTTTGTTATATACCCTTTGTTGGCAATGACAGAGGTCAAACTATTTCTGTAAGTCTTCACAAGGTTTTCACACACTGTTGCTGCTATTTTGGCCCATTCCTCCATGCAGATCTCCTCTAGAGCAGTGATGTTTTGGGGCTGTCGCTGGGCAACACGGACTTTCAACTCCCTCCAAAGATTTTCTATGGGGTTGAGATCTGGAGACTGGCTAGGCCACTCCAGGACCTTGAAATGCTTCTTACGAAGCCACTCCTTCGTTGCCCGGGCGGTGTGTTTGGGATCATTGTCATGCTGAAAGACCCAGCCACGTTTCATCTTCAATGCCCTTGCTGATGGAAAGAGGTTGTCACTCAAAATCTGACGACACATGGCCCCATTCATACTTTCCTTTACAAGGATTAGTCGTCCTGGTCCCTTTGCAGAAAAACAGCCCCAAAGCATGATGTTTCCACCCCCATGTTTCACAGTAGGTATGGTGTTCTTTGGATTCAACTCAGCATTCTTTCTCCTCCAAACACGTCTAGTTCATCTGACCATATGACATTCTCACAATGCTCTTCTGGATCATCTAAATGCTCTCTAGCAAACTTCAGACGGGCCTGGACATGTACTGGCTTAAGCAGGGGCACACGTCTGGCACTGCAGGATTTGAGTCCCTGGCGGCGCAGTGTGTTACTGATGGTAGCCTTTGTTACTTTGGTCCCAGCTCTCTGCAGGTCATTGACTAGGTCCCCCCGTGTGGTTCTGGGATTTTTGCTCACCGTTCTTGTGATCATTTTGACCCCACGGGGTGAGATCTTGCGTGGAGCCCCAGATCGAGGGAGATTATCAGTGGTCTTGTATGTCTTCCATTTTCTAATGATTTTCCCACAGTTGATTTCTTCACACCAAGCTGCATACCTATTGCAGATTCAGTCTTCCCAGCCTGGTGCAGGTCTACAATTTTGTTTCTGGTGTCCTTTGACAGCTCTTTGGTCTTGGCCATAGTGGAGTTTGGAGTGTGACTGTTTGAGGTTGTGGACAGGTGTCTTTTATACTGATAACGAGTTCAAACAGGTGCCATTAATACAGTTAACAAGTGGAGGACAGAGGAGGCTCTTAAAGAAGAAGTTAGAGGTCTGTGAGACCCAGAAATCTTGTTTGTTTGTAGTTGACCAAATACTTATTTTCCACCATAATTTGCAAATAAATTCTCTAAAAATCAGACAATGTGATTTTCTGGATTTTCTTTTTCTCATTTTTTCTCTCATAGTTGAGGTATACCTACTGTAGGATGAAAATTACAGGCCTCACATCTTTTTAAGTGGGAGAACTTGCACAATTGGTGGCTGACTAAATACTTTTTTGCCCCACTGTAATTAAATGAGATTTATGAGACATTTCTACGATAACACTCTTTCTCTCCTTCAAACACACACATATTCAGGTAGTTCATTGTCAAGCTACACACGCACCTCGGAGGGATGGAGGGAAATGGATTCAGGTAGGGGAGAATGGCAGGTCATTAAGTGAACCAGTGGAACATGCTGCTCTGACCCGCCGCTGCAAAGGAGCAGGCAGCAGTGTTATCACACACTCCATCGCCCAACCTTACCCGGCCGACTGCATGAGTGTGTGAGACTGTGTGTATGTGTGTGGATTGACCTTATGGTGCACAAACACTCACCTTGGCTGGCTACTGTGGAGAGGACAGGGCACGGCTAGTCGTGACCTTGGAGCACCTCAGAGTTCATTATAAATAGAGTATCGGTGTTCACACAGTGTGTTGCCTCTCAACCTCTGTATGGTTGTGACCTTCGTGCTACAGATTGATGCGGATGAGAGGTGAAAGAGGGGAATCGGTGCACAATGTGTGATTACAGATGCTTGAGCTTTGTGTTAAAGCTTTTGCCAATTACATTCATGAGTGTGATGGCTGACATTTGGATGTCAGAAAGTAAGAAAATTAAATCTTTTCAAAGCCAGTTGAGGATCAACCGTCATAGATATGCAATATAAGTCCTATACACAAAAGGAAAAAGAAAATATAGGTTCTGATTTAATATCTAACTTGAACAGGTATTAATTCAATGTTACAGTTAATCAGTTATCTAGTTAAAAAGGATTGTTGTTATGAAAAAAATAAATGGAAAACTCACATGAACAATAGCATCATTTGAAAAACAGATCAAACATTTTTGTATACCGAATAGGATCGCACACTAGATTAAGAGCTATTTTATGGCTGGCATTAGCGATGTTTCTACCCAACACTTGTCTTCTTCAGGCAAAAATAATATGGTCAAAACGATGCATATAAAAGCTTTAAGCCAAAAATGAGAACGAGTATAGGCTCATACCAAAACATCCTTTAAGTAATCACTTCAGCCCAATGCAAGGATTTCTTTTTCTTGCTGTGTTTCTGGGCCTCAACCTCGATAAGAATGTTACAACCAGTTGTCAGATTATGGATGCAACAGTCTTACAGCAACTCACTCATTGCAAATGTGCACAGAACAGTTCGCTTTAACGGGTGCTGTCCATGGAGATGAAACCTTGTCCTACTGTAACCTCATCATGACTGCGGGGATTTGTTGTTTTTCAAAGATTCTATATTCTAGGCCAACATAATGTGCACAAAACGATGGGGCATCATTTCCTGTCAGGCCTCTTTGAAAAGGTCAGAGAGTCAGCACTAAACAACATAATCATGTCACAGTAAAACACACCTAATTTGTTCTAATTGAAATCCGGTTGTGAACTTTGATAATATTTATAAAAAGAACAAATGGTTGTCAAAGGACATAGAAACAGAGTGGTTTTGAAGCAAAAAGAAACAAAGAAAGAAATTAGTGAAGTAAAAGAATCAAACGAACAAAAAGAGAAAAGAACGAATGGAAGAGAGTTGTATAGAAGTTACGCAGATAACGGGATTAAAGTCTTATTTCTCTCTGCTCTCTCCATGACTAAGCAGAAGATAAAGATAATGGTGTTGATTTCACATTCAGAATAAAATAGTCTCTTTATTGCTTGAGAAGACTTTGAAAAGAATGAGATTTTGGCTGTAGTTATGGAGACCAGACAGTGGAAAATAGCTATTGTCAAGAAGGGTTGAAAAAGCTGAAAAGCGAGCGAGGCTTTGTTTTTTGATACGTTTTTAAACTTTATTTAAGCTGACATTTAAAATAACTAGTGGTGGGCCGTTATCGGCGTTAACGTGCTGCGTTAACGTGAGACTCTTGTCGGCGATAAAAAAAAATATCGCCGTTAATCTATTCTCAAAGTTGGGTTGGGAGCTGGGTCTATACTACGCAAGCGATGATGACTTTCACCTTGATAATTTAGCGCGGATGTATACCTAGCTGAATTGCACTGTAGGGGGCGAGATCGAGTCTTTGACCTGTGTTTCTTCTACTGTCTATGGATCTGACCCCGGTCAAATCAGCCACATTAAACGTGACATGCTAACATGGATACAGCAGGAATGAAGCCGCGGGGTTTGCTTCAGGGGACATTTATTTTTAAGAAGCTTCCCGATGGAAACCTCGACAAAAATAAGGTTGTTTGCACCTTGTGCAATGCGGAATTAGTTTACTGTAGGAGTTCATCCAGTCTCAAGTACCACCTAAACGCAAAGCATCCCTTAGCTAATGCGGAAGATGCCGGGCCGAGCACTGATGTAGCGCGGGGGAAGACTCGTCGTCAAACAACTATGTTTGAGTGCAACCGAGGCAAGCCCGTCAGCACAGCTCTATCAGCCAAGCTAACTAGTCTCCTCGCTCAGTGGATTGCCACCAGCTGCAGGCCCATTAGCGTGGTTGAAGATGACGGGCTCGAGCTTGTTCTCCAGGCGGCCACAGGTGACCCATCTTACAAACTACCTGCGAGGCAAACTATCATGAGGAGAATACATGACCAGCACGCAGAAGAGAAAGCTACGAAAGTTGAGAAGATGGTAGAGGCGAGGTCTGTAGCACTGACTGGGGACCATTGGACGTCCGTTAACAACGACGACTACCTCGGCGTTACAGTACACCTCATCGATGCTAGCTGGGAACTTCACTCCTTCGCTTTAGGTATGCTACGTTATGTCATTTTAAATTACATAATTTAATTTTGTAGCCTTTTAATTACCACCACGTTATGTTTGCTTCTTGATAATTGCTAGTTGTTTACTACTAGTAGTGAAATTATTCTAATTTACTTTGTCTGTCTTTGTCAGTTTGTGATGCATTTTGGAAACTGGAGATGAGCCCCTGGTCTAATGCACCACCTGGCTTGAGAAACCCGTTCTCAAAGACTTACTTTTAGTCATTATTTGGGTAGCACACATATTCTGAATGCCTTCGGCAGAATTCAAATGAGCCATTTTAATCTAGATTAATCTAGATTAATTCCAAGAATACAGTGAGATTAATCTAGATTAAAAAAATTAATCTATGCCCACCACTAAAAATAACAGAGCATTAAATTGACCAAGCAATGAACATGTCTAATGTTTGGAGCTGTTTCGGATAGTTAGGTTTTTGTAATGCTTTATTACACTTCAAAATACACCCCAAAACGAATTGCTTTCCAGTGTTTTTTATATATATATAATGGGACCAAACAATACAAACCAGAACTAAAGATACATCCTAATTTCAGCCATTTGTCCAAAACAAAAATCTGTTGATTCTCTGTGGCTGCTGTGAAATATATTGGCTGTTAAAACATTTATGATATGTTTTAGGGTGCATTTGCGGGAAAATTGTATTTGTCACCTCTGAAATCGAGCACCTGCTTCTAATGCCAAAAAAGATAAAGAATAAAGCTTACTGCATAAAATTGTTTCTGATTGGAAACGCAATCATCAGTCACTCTCGTAATTGCATTTTCATGCCGTTCGGTTAAAATTAGAAGAATGTGCAACACTGTGTGCATACATCAGGGCTAAATTAGCATTAGAGCTGCACTGGCTCATCACCAGGTAAAGTGTTCATTTGAGGAGAATGAAATAAATGCTCCCAGGGGCCACTCCTAAATGAAGTGTCATGGAGCACATTAGTGGGCTGGATAGGACACACACACACACACACACACACACACACACACACACACACACACACACACACACACACACACACACACACACACACACACACACACACACACACACACACACACACACACACACACACACACACACACACACACACACACACACACACACACACACACACACACACACACACACACACACACACACACACGTCTCTGTCCTGGCTGTCAAAGCCGTCACGAAGCTTTGGGTTCACCCCGCTCGACCCTTTGCCTTCATGACATTGTGTGCTCCCTTTCAATTTCAATCTGCCTCGCGGTGGACACAAGCCATTTGGAAAACTGCTGAGTATATCAAACTTTGTACATGGCTCCTCGGAGAAAAAGATCTCTGGGTCTTTAAGATATGCTGGGACAACGATAGGACAATTTACACCTCGAGAACTTTCACACTTGTGTCTGAAGGGTGTCTCTCTTAAATTGCTCTTTTAAGAACAACATGGATGAGTCATATCAAATTATACTAATGATATCAATGGTGCAGGAGAAGATACTAAATTAGATGAACCTGTTATACGTTATACTTGATGATCATTTCAGCAGCATTTTTCTTTTTAAAATATATTATAGCTTTTTATCCGCGCTAGCAGGGATTGCAGTGCGGTCAGTTGCATCACCTTTTTGGACCATGCTTAAATATTTCAACAACTTTAAATCCATTACCGTTAATATATACAGTTGTTGTCCCCAATGGATGAATATTAACTTTGGTGATCCCCTGAATGTTGCTTTAGCTGCAGCATCAGGTCAAAGGTTTTCAATATTTCGTTAATCGAGCCGACGGGATGGGCACAAAGGAGTCAATAGTCCTACGCATGGAATAACAGCTTCACCAATCGGTCAAGGGCCAGAAAAGAAATGTCTGTAAAACAGCAAATACTTTTTCTTGGTAAATCATAACAAATCTTACAAGTATGAACACTTAAATTGCCATTATATAAATCAACAGGTCGTACACATTGTAAAATATCTCTAATAGCCCAATCCATAGTGGCTGGGAGGCTGCAGTCTAGGTTTTAATATACAGTATATTGGCCTACATGCACACACACACACACACACAAACACACACACACACACACACACACGCACACACTTTTTTTTAATATGTCTACTTTTCCATCCACCCTATAAAAGGTTAAGGCAGTGGCTGTGTGCTAAGCAAAGACTGGTCCGAATAACTTTTCAATTTTAATCAGTCAAACTCTTACCACAGATTTGCTCTTTCACCACTGTTTGCTCTTCTCTCCTCCTCATACTATTCCCCATCTGCTCCTATGTGCAACTGTATATCACCTCTTTCTACCCCCACCTGCTTCATGATTATATTCTCGCTCATAACCCTGCCACATGGCCACTCTGCAAACACACCCACATATATATATATATCTCTCCTTTCCGGGGCCTGTCTTAGAATCTGATTTGGGTTTGGCAGGGGCATGTTTGCTCTCTTCCTTGGTCTTAGCAGCCGATGCAGTAAAAAAGAGCAGGACGGTTGATTATTGTTTGCGAGATGTGTGTGTGGGAAGACAGAAAGGGGGAGATATTGCGAGGATTTATTTCATAGACAGAACCTCCTGGTGGGATATTTGTTCAGCCTCTCTGTGTTTGGCAGGAGGGTTCATAGCCCCACTGAGCTGCTCCAGACTAGAGGGGCTGAGAGACTCATCCATTCCCTCACATTTCCTCTACAGTATTTCCCTGTGTTGCCGATTCCCTACTGCGGCTTCAGGCAGCGCGCATACACTATGATTTTAGGTAGGGGTGTTGGAAATCAATCACATAGCAGGGTCTCAAGACGTTTTTGAATGACATGAAAAATCAATGTATGTGTTTGTTAGAAAAGAGAGCTCAGAGTGTTCTAAAAAGCTGCTGAAGCATGTCAGATTTTCAAAGGAGCTATGAGTGACAGCAAAGGGTACCTGAGAGTAAATATCACAATTTGATTAGTTCTAGAAAGAAAAGTCATGAAAAAAACAAAACATTGCTTTGGGGTTTGGGGATTTCTGTAGTATCGGTTTCACAGCAAG
>NC_136906.1:62731115-62796270 GCF_949606895.1 Notothenia rossii | reverse complement strand
AAAAAAAAAAAGTTCATTTTGCATGATAGGACACCTTTAAACTCTTTGAGAACCAAATAACGGAAACAGCAGACTGAAGCCCCCAAACTCAAGCTGTAGTGTGATTGTTTATATTGAATGGCTAAGAGAAGAAGCAAACATTTCCGAAGAATCACACAAACCTGGTGCTGCTAAGCTTGTTTAGACAATATGAGATATAAAGTAATTTCTTGTTCTGCTTTTCTATTTATCATGGGCTGTGTTCTTATCTTTCAAAGATGGTTGTAGAGAGAGTGGTGGAGATAAAGTAGGGCCTTTGCTTCAAGCAGTGGAAAACAGCAGCATCATACTGTGAAAAAGCCCCACATAATTACTGTGACTACTGAGGGAAAAAAAGCATAGTTGGTTTCCAACCTTGTGGTTATCTCACAGGAAGATGTATGCCAAGATGTACTTAGAGGATAGCCAATGTCTCTTCACTGGGGGATATGTTGAAAATAAAGACAGAACAAAAACTGAACTAGTGCTTCACTGTTGGAGCTCTTTGGTAAAAGTCTTTTTTTGAATGGTTGTACTAGAAGTCTTTGGGACGTGTTTGATTTGAATATGATCTGCAAGTGCTTTTTTACCCCTTGTGGTAAAGGACCTGATTTCCTAAGACACACCACAACAACAGAGAAATACAGATACAAAGAGGAAGAGCAAGTGGAAGATTAGACTAGCAAAGAGAAAATGTAAGAAGGCTGGAAAAGAGGGAAAAAAAGAAGAGTTGAAAGAGAAAGATAACACTCAATAGAATATTCATGAACGTCCCCTCATATTCTTTCATGTTCAGCTGCTGGTGATGATGGGACTTTGACACAAGAGTCCTTGCTTTCTGATAAGTATGCTTTTACATGCTTCCACCCACCCAAATAGCTCTTCCATGGCCCCTGCATCTTGGCCCCCTAATCCTCCACCTCCGTTTGGATCCGCAGCTATAGGGATCCAACCTTCCCAAAAGCCTCCGAGGCTCCTGAGCTGTGATACTTACTGTGTGTAATATGATCAGGCTGGAGCAGAGCCTCCACCACTGAAGACAGCTTGCTGTGGAGATAATTTCAGACCGAGGGAGAGTCACATTTTTCACTCATACATGACGGACTTGATCTGGGTGTGCTAGCAATGGGAAAAAGATGAAACACACCAGTAAATCATGAATAATCCCAACATGTCTTCATACCACAATATACTTTTTGCCAATAAAAAACACTTACACAACAAACAAAGTGGAAGTTTTAAACACGTGACCATGGTCGCATTTATGATACCATCATAAGAACATGTTGTGGTTATGTGCTCAGAAAGTAACATAGGTACTGAGGAATTTACAAACTTAAATTCAAATGCAGTTATCATATGCAGACTTGGTCACTCATAACATTAAAGGGGCCTATACTGTACTTCTTTTTGTGCTTTTCCCTTTCCTAGTGTGTTATCTAGATTTGTGTGCATGTAAATGGTCTGCAAAGACTAAAATCCCAAAGCTCACCACAGAGGCGTTTCTCTTACACAGACAGGGGGGGACCCTGCCTGAAATGCCTGGATTAAGCTCCTTTATTTACTTCCGTAACATAGTGACACTTGCGCTTCTATTGGCTAAAGGTCCAACACATTGTACAGGAGTGTCTAAGTGGCGGGACATCTCAAAGCAGCTGAATAATAACCACAGAGCCGGCCAGCCAACCAATCAGAGCAGACTGGGCTCTGGTTTCAGACAGAGGGTGAAAAGAGGTGCTGCAGCACAGGCAGTATGATAAGAATAAAGAGCTTTTTGAGCATTATAGCATGGAGACGTGTCACAGTAGAGGAACAAAATACAATTATGAAGCTGTAAATGAAAACACTATAATACGGCCCCTTTGACCTCCAATAATTCGACCTGTGTTTTTGTTTCATAAAGAGTCCTGTGCTTGTTTGAAGTATCCATCCACCCTAATGTCTTTAATAGGTTGACTTTGTCCCTCTTTATATTAACTCACCTGACTTCCTTGTTTGCTTGAGTCATAATTAACAAGCGCCACTCTCTACGAACATAAGTATGGGTCTTAATAAGCTGTTTGCTCAGAGGACCTTAACAGCCATTTAGGAAGCCTTCACCAAACTGTGTCCAAACCACGTCTCAGCTATTGTAAAATCCCTATCAATGACTATATCCCATGGGTTATTTCTCAAGTATAAATAACATGTGTACTAGTAAACTGCACTGGTGTCATGAATATACTGTATGTTGTATTGCAGGAATGAAATCCTTTGTATGTTTGCTGCTGTCAGGATGCATTGGTGTATTCTGCAAATATGCTTTGACCTTGACTTTAGTCTTTTTCCGCTTTCTTTAAGCCCTAGCAATGCGAAGCTTCTATTTCAACATCATCTACAAAAAAATAAACTACAGTCAATATTACACAAACCAGACATTTCTCCAGGGATCCAGTGTGGACAAAAGCAGCCACATCCTCATATGCAAGGTGCAAAAGGTTACACTGTTCTCAGCTACCAGGACGACCCGTTATCTAGCCTTGCACTATAAAGTCAGGGTTGCTTCTTAATGAGAATCATAGCATTAAACAAAGAAAGAAAAGAAAGATGCTTCTGTGATGCTGAAATCTCTTGTGTCTTCAGTCACAGTCTGTTGCTGATTCTTTGGTGGAGGAATGGACCTTATAAAAAGGGTGCTGAAGTATACAGTACATACGTTAGAACATAAAGCAGCACACATGCACATACTGTAGGTTAAACAACACTACACAGCACATTTCCAACATCAGGCTATTTTTACAAGAGCAAACTGTAAGCAAACACTTATTTTTTGCAAACAGAAGCTAAAACAAACATACTGAAATAAGCAAAGCAACACACATTGATACAACTATTGGACTTAGTACAAAATAATAGAGGGAGCAGATTTCCCAAATAGTTATTCCCTATATAATTGAAAAATAATGAGTTGGGGTTGGGGTGCTGTGACAACATTTTAGAGTGACTAAGCCTCATCCTAGTGTTGTCTACAGAGTGTAGTTTTGCCCGCTGGATAACAAGCATTCATTTGAATTGTTTAATAAGGCACCCAAATAATTCATCTTTCTTGATATCCTTACTAAATCCCAGTATCCCTTCCAATTATGTCCATATTTGACAATTGCAGACATTGGAATTTAGGTCCAATGGTCGACTTTAATGCCAGTGGAGAACGTCTTTTGCACCTCGTGTGAAAGTATTCAAACCATCAATTAGTAGGTTGAGAGACTTTGAATTAACCACCAATTATTTGTCAAGCTTTCCCTAACCTCAAATACACTGTGGTGCTAAGCATACATCTCCAAAGTCAATCAAAGTGATTGGCATTGGTGGGGATTGGAGATTATACAGAAACAACACTGATATTAACTAGAATTGTATCTTTATTTTAAAAGCTGGTCCATATATCTTCCTACAGTTGACCTATTCTTGTGTCAACAGTAAAAAACACTACCTTACGTGCATAAAAACGTATGTACAAAGTCACTGGTGCTTTGCAACTATTATAATTGGACACTGATCCCATCTTGAACATCAGCCTCTATCTGGCTCCCTCTTCACAACACTCCATCCTATTCATCCCGCCTTTCCCTTTCATTCACATTTGATGCACTGTCTGACACCAGCATTTACTCGTATTCAGTTCCTCTCCTTTGAGATGCTGCCAGTGTCATTCTTGCCATTTCATGTACACAAGTAGCCATGGCAACTGGCGAATAGAGCTGTATAGCATCGTTTAACTTTTGTGGTCGACATGTAGACATGCAGAAAAGGCTCGGGATTGATGCCATGAAATGACACATACACAGTCACATCTGGGGGGAAATAGGCGTAGTTGCTCAACCTTTATATATTTACCTGATCGGTTTTGGCTGTATGTCACAAAACATGAGGTTTCTGGTTTGTTATCTGCCATTTTACAATTTGTTCAATCACCAAATAGGTGTTTGAAAAGTTTTAAAGTACTGTTGGACCAATACATGTCAGTTAGCTAGAAGTTACATGTGTTCAAACAAGCTGATATGCACTTCAGATTCGTTTTGATCCGTGAACTCTCCTTGCCAACATGCCCAATACCATTCCAAACGTGTTTGAATCCTAAATATAAGGAATAGTTTTTAAAGCATCCAGATATTTCATTTAGCTGTCCGAGTGTGCTGATGAGCTGCCGGTTCTTTGAAGCATCAGTTCTCTGCAGGTGCAATCTATTCCTCCCATTACCGTCTAGTTTCATCCATAATAGTGACGGCCTGCTCTGAAAGATGAGCATCTGCATGGTTGGAAAGCTGATGAGCTGAAGTAAAGCATTTATCAGATTTCTTTTTTTGGCAAGGGGATAAACGAAGCTGGTGTACAAGAAATGCTATTAATAATGAAGACTACAGAAATGCTAGATTTGATGAGGCTGTACTTAGGCCCAGCATGTCTTCTATGTTGTATATTATTCTCCCTTCTCCTAAAAAGAACATCGGAAACATGACTGTCCAGATTATAACCCGTGATTTATGAAACTGTGCAAAAACAAGAATTCACAAACACTGGATTTCCTTCTGGACACGACGCTAAAACATCACAGTTACAAACAAATATGATCAATATCATTGGGAATATTGCTTTTTCAACATGGCTAACATTACCTTTTCATTATAACTGCCAATATCATTTTTCCTAAAGTATTTTTCAGTTTTAGTTTACTTGTTTTACTAAAAGTATCTGTGTTATTTTTGTAGGGTGTTACTTCTTATGCACTTGCCACTCTTACTGTAGCTCAGTCAAATGAATGGAGAGAGAAAATGACTCACTTTTAACAACTTGACCCTAATGTTTATTAAAAAGAAATGTTCACTGACTAGCGGAATAACTTTTATTTATTGGGGCCTCGTTTGGCATGCTAACCTTAGATTTCTAGATTAGATTCAACTTTGGTCATTGCACAGAGTAGCCTACTAACACATGTTATGGAAATCTTAGACCTAGTCAATACTGTGGAGATATACAATTAGAATGATCAATCAATAAACTGGTGAAACAAACAGAGTTGTCTTTCTGGATCTTTATTCGAGGCGCCTCGAAGGCACAAGTCTCACAGAGTACAGGGTAGTCTGCAGGAGTGTGCGCAATAGTCACAGAATAGCAACGCTTATATACAAGATAGGGCGGGCAGACAGAGTTTTTGTGTAGCACGGCGGAACGCCTCAGAAATCTGCTTTCACGCGGATGTCTCATATTGTTATTAGACACCTGTGTCCTTGAGCTGTAGAAAGTATAATGGGTATCAGAATATGGAAGTTCAAACTTTGTGTGAAGAAGAGTAGTTTCAACATAGTCTGCCAAATCAGCTCTGTGGCCTTGAAGCGCTTGAGAATAATAACCCTCATTAGAGACAACAGATGAAACAGCAAATATGAAGAAATGGTACAGTAGTGTTAGACAATGCTTTCAGAAGCATTTGGTTTTACCATATAAGGTAACATAAGACATTTGCTACTACACACAACAAAATTCTGTTAGCATCCATTCAGAAGTGCAAAATAAGTAGTAAAGTGCAGTGTTATTTGGAGTATAATATAAATACTGTATACATATGACAGTATTTACACTATGAACACTATAAGCATAACACATAACATTATAAACAGCCGTATACAAATCGAATATACTATCAGGCTAATTCGTATTGCAGATGTGTAGTCATCATACTTGGTATCACTTATTAATATTCATCCTGGGGGGGAATATGTGTAAACTTCATTACAATCGATCCGATAGTGGAAGGACACTTGCCTCTTTTACAACCAAACACACACAGCGACTCTAAACACATTTTCTAGTCTAGTGCATCACAAAATGTAATCCTCAACCGTGGCTTGAGGTATCAATACCAGTCTGATCTGAAAATAATAATAACTGTAGGCTTTATGTCCAGTTGACATATTGCTGATTGCAAAGGGCTCAATTGAGATTACAGCCTGTGGCTCAGATGTAATTGATTTGCCGTGAACCTGCAAACAACATCCACCACAAAGTTCAAGCTCGTGAGTCGGTATGATCATTTATCAAACTCACACGTCTTGCCGGGCGGGAACCTCCCTGTCTTCTGGTTCTTTTTACAGACACCTCTTGTGACTCTTCTGCCTTGACATGCATCTGAGACATCAGGGTTTCTTTCTCGTTTAGTCTCCACGCCTGACAGGAGCGCTCCCTTCACTCATCATCTGTCTACCTCAATAAAGTTCATTCGATTGCAGGCACACCGGCTCATTGCCGCTGAGGCAGATTAAAGGGGCATCAAAGTTTCAGCCTCTGGCATTGAAAACGTCATGTTGGCTTTTATGAAAGTTGTATTGAATAATAGCCCTTGCCTCAACTTTCCTCCTCAATCTAAGATGTACAGTAAAGTGCATCCTCACCAAGAACTTCCTCTTTTGGAAAGATAATCTCTTGGAGACAAGCCCAATTAGTTTCTCCTTTTAAACTTTGCAGGAAGTTCTTAGTTTGTTTTCTATTCATTAGCTGGATCGAGTGGTTTGAAAACACTCTGCTTTTAATTGTTTCCATTTGATTCCTGCTAAGGCAAGGCCTGTAATTAAAAGAGATACAGAAAGAGGGGAGATCAATTAAGTGCTAAACTGCCAAAGTGTTCTTCAAAGTGCCCAAACAAGCAGAGGAAGTAAAGGCTAGGAAGTGGCATTCAGGCACAATAATGACTCGCATGCCTAAATGAAATATATGCACATAATTCCCTATTCTTGTTCACAGAAATATCACTGGGACAGTATCTCGCCCAGACTGAAAGCTTGTCAACTGTGTGACAAACAACATCAAAAATGATATTTTTTTCACTCGCAGCCTGAAAAAACATAAAAAAAGCATTTCCATCCGGAGAGCAGAGTCTTGTACTGGGAAAACACACAAACTGTACAGTACATGAATGTTGCACCTATAGCATAATAGGTTGAAATATGGTCTATTTTTGAGTCCTCTCTTATCTATATGTGTCATCGCAGTAATTTGATACAGCATTGAATCTGACATCGATATTGTCGGGCAGCGTTCCACCAACGCTTTTTCCATATTACACACTGTAGATAACCATGTTCTCACACTGACAATATCCTGTTACACATATTTCTGCCCACCACCATCAAAGCAGCATAATCTCCCCGCTGACCCACACGCTGACCTGCTCTGTTAACCGGTTATGCTGGAAAGTGCTGAGTGGCCGTTTCCTACAAATGGGATTTCCTTATCTTTTGTCGGGGAGTATTCTGTCACCAGCAAATAGATGACTCTCTCCATTTTGCTCTGTAATTCATTTCCTGGCTTTTCTCTTTGCCTCGCATTCTTCCTTTCTGACGGGTGAGGAAGATAAAATAGCGTGAGCCAGTCGTCTTCTAATGACGCTGAAGAGCTCAACTTTGCAAGGATTTATAGTGCCAGAGAGGGCAAACGTACACACTTCCTTTACTCAAGTAGAAGTACAGATACTCGTGTTTAAGAATGCTCTGGTAAAAGTACTGACTAAACTTCTTTACTCAAGTAAAAGTAAAGAAGTATGGGCTTCGAAATGTACTTAAAGGTCCCATGTCATGCTTTTCCGGTTATTACCCGTCCCCTTGTTTGTTATGAAGGTTTTTATGCATATAAACGGTCTGCAGAGTCACAAACCCTCAAAGTACACCCTGTAGCGAGTAAAACTCTAACACAGAAAAGACTTGTCTATGCTGCCCCAGAACGCCTCGTTGGAGATTTCTCATTTTCCATTGTTTTCTTCCTGGGTCCGTCCAATGGGTCCAAATGGACCAATGTGGGTATGGGTATGTCCGTGGAGCCGTTTCGTTACGTCCGCGGAGCCGTTAGGTTAGGTTCCTCACACACACACACTCCATATTTTCTCAGCTGCAGATCCACCGATTTCTCCTCCCTGAGACGGCGAGACGTGGCGAGGCTGTGAGTCGGTGTGTGAGCACACACACAAACAAACTCCCAGCCAGGATGCGGGTGTGTATGTGTTCGGGCTGGTTTCGGGCTGGGTTTCGCTGTCTCGCAGACGGCCACTGGGCTCATAGGGGGGGGGGGGCAGGAGCTCCAACAAGCCGTTTAGGACACAGAGTGAATACACTATACAGCAGAGGTCAGCAACCTTTTTGATATGAAGTGCCATTCAAAAGAATTTCTCTTATCAGCATGCCGACGCTCGTGAACTGTCAACAGGAGGGCGGCGGGAGCCTCGCTGTGTGTGGACCTGTCAGTGGACCTGTCAGTGCAACTTACATGATGCCGAATTTAACAAACAAAATTAAATAATTGGTTTGAACGGCATAATAATAAGAACGATCATCCGTTCCTTGATTCTCCAGAACACACATGGCCAGTCCGCCCCTTTGTAGCATGTTATTTCGATGAGAGATGAGCAGATCGCCACTGGGCTTTCAACTAAATACACAGCCACGCAAAAACTGCGGCATTTGTAGAGCTCCTTATGCGTACTACAATTTGTGAAGGGCTTTCCTCTGTGGTGAAACGATCAGCACTGCACCGCGGAGGAAAGCGGCAGAAAGTCACCTGGAGTTAAAGAGAGCGGGGCTGCGTTGCGTGCATGGCTTCCTTCTGCAGGTAACGGGGAGACGCGCTCTGGCGGCGGTCTCGTTCAGGATCCGAAAATACAATTTTAATATTTTGCACACATTCCACTCATTCCTAGCGTGCCACTGGTTACAGTGGCACGCGTGCCAGGGGTTGGCGACCCCTGCTATACAGAGATGCTGTATGAGAAACCAATGTGATTTTGGAAAATCGCACAATATAAATCTATTTTAGTAGACCTCAACAATGGAATTATGATCAGTAGTGTTATGTGCTTGTGTTGCTTTTCTCTGTCTCTCTGCTGCGCAGGTACACCTGGTCCGCCCCTGGCTCCGCCTCCCCCAGGTGCCCTAATGACATTCAGCTGGGGACTTAAAAAGGAGAAGCTGGAGGAGAAGAGGTCTCTTCCTTATCCAGATGCCGGAAGACTCTGTCCATGGACTACCTCACTCTGCTGTTTAGGATCTGTAGATCCCCTGTGTTACTTGTGTGTCTTATGTACTCTGGAGGACCAGGTAGTGTAGGTTTTCATGGCTTTATTTTCTCCCGCAGGGATTTGTTAGATCTCTGGGTAGCGGACGGAAGCTCTGGGTCCTACGGCCCGTGGTGTGGCTGGCCCAGGCCCCCTTGGTCCTTTTGTTTGTTTTTTCTGTCCTCCAGCCCTTGTTCACTTGCCGGTTGGCCATGTGATTACCGTTGTGTCTGGAATAAATAAGACGCCGTTTAATGCTGCGTGTTTGCCGTGTTTTATTTTATGTTGCGGGTCTCCCCACGAGCCACTACCATTAAGTAGGGGGCGGGTCGTAACATATGGGGGCTCGTCTAAAAGCTGTCTCGGGCAGGTGCCGGTGTTAGGGTGAGTTTCAACGTGGCGATATGGATTTTGATCTCTTTATTAGTGGTCCGACTCGGGAGAAGTTGGACGCTTATAGTAAACCGCAACTGGAGCTAATCGCAGGCAGGTTTAACGTTGCGTTTAGTAAGCAGAGCAAGAAGCATGTCATTAAAGAACAGTTGTTGGCTGCGCTGGTAGAGCAGGAAGTGTTGTCGGAAGTGGAATGGGGCGCTGCTTGTTTTTCCAAAGACGGGGAGACAGAGGTCGCTCCGGCGATGAGCAAGCTTCAGCTCCAGCTGGAGCTAAGCAAACTGATGATTAGAGAGAAGGAGATTGACAACAAACTGAGAGAGAAGGAGATCGACTGTAATCTCGAAATCAGGAAACTAGAGGAGGAGTCTAATTGGATGTTTCGTTTGAAGGAGCTGGAGTTAACGACATTAACGCACCAAACTCAGCAGTTGGGCTCCGCACAACCTCATGAGTTTGATGTGGGTAAATACACCCGATTTATTCCAGTATTCAGTGAAAGGGACGTGGATAATTTTTTTATTCTTTTTGAACGGGTTGCAACAACATTGAAATGGCCTAGGAATGTGTGGACTGTGATGCTGCAGTGCCATCTCACGGGGAAAGCTCAGGAGGTATACGCTGCATTCTGACGAGGTCAGCCTGGATTATGGGCAGGTAAAACAGCAATTCTGCGCGCCTATGAGCTGGTGCCAGAGGCGTATCGTCAGAGGTTTCGCAGTTTTAGAAAAAGGGATTCTCAAGCTTATGTGGAGTTCGCCCGTGAGAAAGAGGGACTGTTTGATCGGTGGTGCTCGTCGGGGGTAAGATCTCTAGAGGACATGAGAACGTTGATGCTCATGGAGGAATTTAAAAAACTGTTTGCCTGACAGAGTAGCCACATATATAAATGAGCAAAAACCTATGAAACTGTCTGATGCTTCGGTTTTGTCTGACGAGTATGTCCTCACTCACAAGTCTGTCTTCGGTGAGAGGGATAGCGCGCAGGCCCGGTTTGGTGACAACAAGGTCAGGGAAAGCTCCGCTAACGTGCCGTTACAGGGCAGCATGCCGAGAGCTGTGGAGGAAAAGGCGAGGGAGGTGAATTGGGGAACCAGAGATAGCCCAGTGTGTCCTATGGCCCGTGGTGTGGTTGGCCCAGGCCCCCTTTGTCCTTTTGTTTGTTTTCCCTGTCCTCAAGCCCTTGTTCATTTGCCGGTTGGCCATGTGAGTACGGTTGTGTCTGGAATAAATAAGACACCGTTTAATGCCGCGTGTTTGCCTTGTTTTATTTTATGTTGCGGGTCTCCCCACGAGCCACTACCACTAAGTAGGGGGCGGGTCGTAACAAGTAGAAATGGCCATGACATGGGACCTTTAAGTAAAAGGTATCCATAACTACCATCTGTTTTAAAGAGTACCTGACCCCCTTTATATCAATAGAACAATAATGTCATTGTTAGCTAATGAATGTTTCGATGCTGAACAACGGCAACATGACAACGTTTTCATTGGTCCCTCTGCTTTAGAGAAGACCAGGAAATGATGGATACAAGGATCGTGTTCAAATCAATAGGCACGCAATGACTCTAAATAATAATGATCAGGCCACCAAACACTGATTAAAACTAAAGTAACGAGCCTGTTTTGAAAATGTTAGAAGTAGAAAGTACAGGTATTTATGTTAAAAATGTAAGAAGTAAAAGTAAAAAGTCGCCAGAAAAATAAGTGGAGTGAAGTACTGATACCAGAAAAATGTACTTAAGTACAGAAACGAAGTACTCCACTACTTCTCACCTCTGGTGTCAATGCAATAAGCTGCTGTTGGTGTGTTCAAGTCGAAAACAGCAATGAGGATAACAGATAGCATCCGAATGTGATTTTGGTAATTAAAAATTAATTCACACTTTCAATTATTTAACATGCAAATCAGGAAGATAATTTTTTATTTTGAAATTCTAAAAGAGCCTCTGCAGTGCTGTCAGCGCTACTGATTAATGCTTGAATGCTAATCTGCTGTGCTTAGAAACTAACATCGGCACTCGGCAATAATTGTATATTGCAAGTACAACACACACACACAACACACGCACAAACACAACACATGCACGCACGTACGCACGCACGCACGCACGCACGCACGCACGCACGCACGCACGCACGCACGCACGCACGCACACACACACACACACACACACACACACACACAATGTTATTCACTTATGTATGTTGTTGGGCCCAGTGCCATGTTATTATCTCCATTAACCCAAATGCAACGAATCTGGTGGGTAACTTGCAATTCTCCGCAGCAGTTGTAGACGACGGATGGATTCGGGACACCAGCAGCCACCAAAAGATGGCATAATGGATTGCAAGCTGTGGTGAACTTCCATTTTCTCTCTCCGAACTCATCCTTGTACTCAACAACTTGGAAACACCAATCCATCTGTTTGTGGAAATATCCATTTGAGGCTGTTGTTTGAAATGTTATGTTCTCAAACTGAACGTGAATGAAATGTATTACACAGCGAACAATGCTTATGTCCTTGTTTTGAGTTCATGGCTGACTGAAGAAAAAGGAAGTAGTCGTGGAGGAACATTGTGTTTTAATAGTCTGGGTAATTGCCTGTCCTTGGTAGTTTTGCAGTTAATCACGTCGACACTCCTCTTGACGCCCGGGTTGCCGCAGACAAGAGCCCCCTTTGTGAAAGTTGGCGGTCAAGGTCATTAGTGAGTCATTACAACCTCCTCCTCCAACATTTTTCAATTCTTTAATGAAGCATGCACACACCTGTCAACAGACAGAGAATGAAAAATCATGCGTCTCTTTTTCTGACCTCCTCCTAGGTTCGCGCTCTTTTAACTCACGGTCTCCACCCATCCATTAACGCCTCCTCTCCTCTCCTCTCCTCTCCTCGCTGCTCCGTAATGTTCACTAGGTGCAATATCTTTTTGACATTGATTCCCGTGATTTAAATCCTCCAACTCATGACACAAATTACCTGCAATTTATGGCCACCCCCATCCATTTCACTCATAATATGCTCCGGTGAGAGTTCAATGTTCCTTTTGTCTCTTTCTCTTGTTTCCCCTCTCCTCTCTCTGTTCTTAGCTCTTTGTTCTCCCCGCTTTCTCTCTCCTTGCACTCACACCTTTACTGCATTACGATTTATAGCCTTGGCTGTTCCTCGTAGCAAAAGGAAAGCCTATGCAAGCACAGAGTGAACTCGGACAAAGTGTAACACCTTCCTATTCAATGGGCGCTGGGACGTAAAGCTGGAAATGAAGTGTCAGCCCTGCCACTTAAAAAGACAAAGGCTGGATCCATCAATACTCAGCAAAATATAATGTTGGCATGCGTCAGAAGAATGACCGCTTCATTGTAATACCCAAGTTATTTTGGTTTGAGAAACAACTTAAATTGATCGGCATCCCCTCAAAGACTCTTTTACAGGATAGGAAGCGAGAACATGTTTTAACTTCAAGACAAGTTTTGAGGCAAAGGCTTTTTTCATCCTTTTTCTTTCATTTGATGCAAAGTTAAAAGCATTTCGTCGGTTGATTCAACTTGTGACAGCAAAAATCCTGACAATTGTTTCCCCCAAGGAGAAATATCAAAAAGTACATAAAAAATTATCGCATCAGACCCATTTTCCACCCAAAACTTCAGCGCTGCCTGAAATGGGGGTTGGAATGTGTCACAAACCAGTGAGCGGAAAATGTCGTTTGTCATTTCAGTGTCTGCAGGTAGAAGCCTTGCAGATATGGCACTTCGAGAATGGAGGCTCCAATCACCTCTGAAATGGAATTATGGAGCACTTCACAGCTCAGTGGCATTTGAACGCTTTCAGCAATATGCTATGGAGGGGAGGAGATATAGACAGGTAGAAAATGATACAGATGCCTCTGAAAAAGTCAAGATTGCACATTAAGTATTCTTGCCTTCACTTTGAATCTCTCTCTCTCTTCTTTGTCTATTGTTTTCACGTCTCTCTTTCCCCAAATTGAAAAATCTATAACCTGGATTGTGATAGAGACCTTGGATCGAAGTTGTCATTTTAACAGTGTGCCGAGGAAGGTGAAGACCTTCACTTTCATTTCACTTAAAATATTGCAGCAATATTACCGACAAGGATCCTGCTTGAAATTTGTTTATCGAAGTGCTGATGTGTTTTGCGTGTGTGCTCCAAATGAAAAAGAGAATTATAAAGTTGGCATGTTTATTGCTATTGTGAAACTTGGGATTTTTCTCACACACACCCACACACTTACGAACAATCTTTAATCTCCATCCAACAGTTTGTCCCTGCCTTATATTGTTATGCTTTACAACCAGAAATCAATCTGCGGAGAGCGGGGGCTGGTCCCTGCACCAAAGGGATTAAAGTGACCGCCCAATTTAAGGTTTAGTATTCTACTGTCGCAGCCAAAAGCAACAGCTCAATACCAATGTCATTTTTATTTGACCTTTTTACTATATCTGTTTCCAAATGAGCCATAACACTTTCTCCTTATCCCATTTGTAAAATCATTCCTGCGTAAATCAAAATATCTCTTATAGCTGCTGATCTCCAAGCCAATTTTAAACCACCCTTGAGCTCTCATTTACTTTCTTGGCACGTCCATATATGTAATCCAAAGCAAGCTTCCTGTTTCCTTCACTGTTTCGGTGTAGGAGCGTTGGAGGAGGCAGCAAGTCACCTTAGGGTTGACTCATCTCAACCTTATCCCGACCCCATGTTCCTACTGCTCTGTACTTTAGCCCCACGCTGACATCGTGAGGAGATTGTAATTACTCAGAGTTGTTGATTCTCTCAGGTAAGGCAACTGGTAGTCCATCAGGAGGACTTTATCACCGACCAGAGTGTGAGTGAGGTACAAGGAGGTTTGGGGTTATGGGGTAATCATCAAGTGAGAAATCAGAGAGGGAAACATGCCAGCTGGGCTTGAACTTTGTCACATGGCAGCTGTAGATGCAAAACACTGTGTTATAGGGATTCATTTCAATTATGACGGCAGTGTTTCAGTTTGTAGGGACTGGGATCAGAGGGTTGCCAGTTCAAATCCCGGATTGAACCAAGTCTGCCAAGGGGCCCGCTTCACTGCCCACTGCTTCTAGTACTAGGTTGAATACAGAGGTTCACTTTGCTGTGTGTGCTGCTGTGTACATTTTCATTTTGATTGAAATGAATCCTCTTTTTCCATTCCAAAAGCAGCATACAAATCTGACAGTACTTACAAAAGGGTCTATTTAGTGTTGTAAAGCAAGATTAGTCAGCAATACTTAAGACAAGGGATTTGTTGACAGATTTTCCTTCAACATAAGTACAATATCTCAAAGGTAGAAATCCACAGTAAAACATCATTTGTGTAATGTGCAAACCAAATAGAGCAAACACTCTCAAAATGATGCATTAAACAGAAAGCAGAAAAAAACGAAAATAAATAAACTACAGGTTTTGTTTATTTTACAATTACAATGATTATTTGAGTTATTGTTTTGGCGAGTGTTATCTCTAAAAATGGATGAGGTTTGGTTTAACCCAGGCCGAGGCAGCTAAGGAAAATCATTTTTTTGATTATGCTCTTTTTCGAAGTCTAGTAAAAAAGTAATGATACAATCAGACCAGCTAAACACCCACACTGTCACTTTATGCAAAGTAGCCAGACATCATTTATATTCTGAAGAAGCACAAAATGTCGAGTCTGGCTTTCAGATGTCAGAATGGTAGATGCTCCTGCTAGACTATAAAATTGCAGTAGCCTCTCTTTTTGTGATTTCAAACCGAGAAAGGTAAAGGGCCCTTGGCATTACCCAAAGTGTACCTCACTTCAATTTCACCTCAGAAACACAAATGGGACATATCGTCTCCAGAGAAACAAAAAAGAAGACACTGCACGTCCCAGTGCGGAGAATGTTAAGTACCTGAACCGGAGATGACATTTAACTGGAGACCAAGCTGTCCCCAGTAGACGCCCAAATCTTCCATATGATGCATCTTCCAAACTTTTAGTGCAGTCATTTACATTTTTATGAGGATAGTATTAACATAGCAACATGTCTGTCTGTCAAACTAACATTTTTCAAAAGTCTGCATCTGCATGTTTTGGAGTGCTTTATCAGTAGGCCTATAGCACTCCAAAACATTTTAATCTTCATATTCACTCTACTCAAGTTATTCTTTTGTTGTTGTTCAAATAAACAAAAACCTAAACCTTGCTAAAATCCTTGAAGAATATCAAAGATGCTACTTTTCACAAAGTGCACAACTGAGCTGTGGAATGCAGGAAATATGTTGAATATAGGCTATAATACAGGCACTCAATCATCGAGGCTTGGATGAGGAAGAACACAATGTTTGACATATATTGCAATCCAGGGTAACTGCCGATGCAAGCCTTTTCTGTGTTCTTCATGCCACTGAGTGCCAGTAATGTTGCACATTATTTTGCATAATAAATGTGTTCCTATTCTGTATTCAATGACTCCCCTACCCTTTTCTTTGTATCTTTAGTGACCTATTTAGGAGGCTTTTTCAACTGTTTTCTGTAGATCCCTAAACAAAACTGCATTGTTTGATGTTGGTACATCTTGGCAGGATAACAGGCTAAGGGCTGCCCCCTAAAAGTCCATGAGACAAATAATTCATAATGTTTGAGAATCTAGATAAGAGTTGCTGTAAAGCTCACTGCTGGAGCTGAGAGTAACCTTCACCTCAGGCCTTTGCGCAGTCAGCGGGGAAGAAGTCCCATAAAGCGATCGCCCCACAACAAGCGGTGGTCCAGGACCCGCTAAGTTTGAAAAATAGAGGAACAAACAGTCAAATCCTTGTATTGAACAGCCAAATCTGAAATTTGAATTAAAACATCTGATTTGGATAACACTCTAAATGCTACATGCTGAGCTAAGAAGTGAATATAGTCAACATTATCCCTGCTAATCAGCATAGCCATTGCTAGCATGCTGAGATGAGCATTTACCTCAAAGTACCGCTGTGAAGTGCAGCCACACAGGCTGTTAGCATGGCAGTAAACAATGAGTCTCGTTTGAATAGCAGCATGTGAGTGATAGTCTATACATGCTTCCTTTTGAATTATGTTATGTGCTTTCACATTGCATCATGTATGATTTCCAAGTAACATAAAACATACAAATAGCTTCTTCGGAATTCCTGGTTATAATTCCCTGGTTGGAGAGGCTCTGTTATGTCTAGCTTGTAGAACAAGGTGTTTCTGTGGATTCAAAAAGAGTATTTGTTTGCTTTTGGAGGAATGCTGTGTACATGGTGCAATTATCTATGGATAATTACCTTGTGCAATATGATGGATTTCACAGCTTGCATTTTACAGCGGGTGGGTTAATGCATGTCGACAGGAACAATTCCTCTTCATTAGACCAGTCCAACATCCTCAGATGGCCAGGCTCACACGTTTGGAGGAAGTACACGAACCAGCACCACTGCATATGCACTTTCTGCAGTCTTTATTTACACAGATATCCTAGTATAGAAAACACCTTAATCTCACCTGCTGGCATTGTCCTTCCAAAATAAAGCACTAAACGCTTTCATCAGGGGGACAGATGTTGGCTGGCAGCTTCTTTAATCCAATCAAAGTGAAGCATATTTGCCAAAATGTTTCATCACTGTTAAACGTTGGCAAGTGTGACAACAAATCTTACTGTCATAGTGAATGCATCTGCAAAGCTGCAGCAGTGGATACACTGTTGTCTGAAGATAAGTGCTAGTCACAGGGCCTTTGTAAAGGAAAAAACACATCCTCTTGGAGGTGTTGTGTGTTTGTGGCGGTGGAACGTGAGAAAATGGGAATCCAAACTGAATTTTGTAACATAAAGTCCTTTTTCCATGTGTTTAAATTCATAAATAAAGCGGTACATAAAAGACATTCCTAATGTGTTTCGCATGAGGTTGTATGTCTTTATATGAGTTATATAATATGTCATTAAAACCCACAGAGAACAAGTTGTATTTAGTGCTGTTCAGGAAAAATATACAAGTTTGGTTAGAAAATAATTAGTAATAAAATCACTGCCACTGTACAAGAGGAGATCATTTACATACACCACCAACAAAACGCTACATTAACTTTATACCTAATTAAAAGACATTGCATGAACATTGCACCTACGCTACTGGTGTTCAACACCTATTTCCTGTCTGAGTCTCTGAGAACTTGGTATCATTTTAGAGGTTTAACTGTATGTGGGCATAAACATGTCCTGTGAAATGTGTGCATGCGGGTGAAATAGACCAATAGCTTCCCAAAGGACCTCTACCATCCATGGTGTGTACATTCCTGCAACAACATTGTTAATTATATTAAAGCTCTTGAGAATACTGGCTCGTATGCTTTGTGAAATATATATCTTTTTTTTTGCAGCGTGGAGAACATCTGGGGGGCTTGTTGGTGGGAATTGAGGATGTGGGGGTTGGAGACAAGGCCCGTACGGAAATTCCCAGCAGATAGGCCATTATCCAGGGCTGAGGATAGGGAAGCTGCTCCACTGCTGACATTTCCATTTATACCTGTCACGTTTAGATCCCACAAACAGAAAGAAAACGAGACAAAGGAGAGAAAGGAAGGAGACAGTGGATGTAGTGCTTTACGGCTCTTCACAGAAGTTTGAATATTCTCTGTGTGTGCCGCAACAAAAGATTGGGGTCTAGGTAAACAGTAAGTGACTGCTGGTGGAGTGTTATAAGGGGCTCAAAGTCCACCTAAAGAGAGGCTTACTTGTAAAAGGAGCTTGTGCACACACATGGGTCAACAATGAGGGGCGGCCCAGTTAAGTGGAAATGGAGTTATTGGCTATTATTGCCAATTATGGCCATGATTTGGTTCTTCTGTTGATAGTGTATGAGGATTTTTCTTTCCAAAGTGTTTCTCACAAAAAATGCAGTGTCATTTCAGAGTGTATAGAAATCTCTTCTGGGCATACATTGGCTAAAGAGAAACGATCAGGCTAGCTCTATAATTCATTTTAATTAAATGTAACCCCATGGGTTCAATAAAAAAATTATGCAGTCTTCACGGTGTGGATTAAATCAGTCTAAGAGCCACAGAAATGAGGGTCGGATTATTTGATATTCAAAACTTTCATTTGATTGTGAAATAATGTAAAGCTGTGTCCTTCTCTTAGGCCCCAGCTGCTGACTATACTTATGAACAGATGCTGTCATTGCCACCATTATAAAACATTTCTAAAAGCTTAAGAGTTGTTTTACATTTCAGACTTCTATTGAACCCCAGTTTACAGCAGTGAGGCTTTAATAGGTTTCCAAGAAAGAAAGTACTTTAGCAGCTAATGGAGTTGCGTAACGCTCATTTATGTAGGTGTTATTCTTATAAATGCATTCCCCGCTGTTTCTCCATCTATAAATACCTGTCAATTTTCCAACAGTATAATTTCTTTGCATTAAAGTAAGTGCTTCTACTAACACTTCTAACAGCAGGATGTCTCCAACTTTATGTGAAATCCTTTTCATTTGGTGAGTTCATTTCAGACTTCAAGGAGACAAGCAATCCTTTAGGGGAAATAATTAAATGGAGGAAGGGAAGGAGGTGAGGAGGAGTAATCGACTGAATGAGGTGACATTAGTGGGTGAACCAATATCTTTTAAAGTCAAACTAAATGATGTATTTACACTAGAGCACACCTGAGTCCTTTTTTAATCCTCTAAAAATACCAAAAGTCTACATACACATATAAAGTATTCAATTAAATGTGACTGTAACATGACATGTACATGAGTCTTTCTTTGCATATTCTATTCAATAATCTCACAAAGTCTGAGGAAAAAGGAAGAGAAGGAACATCACACTTTCTCCCAGAGGAAGCAAATTAAGTGAGAGGTCTTACATAGGTAAAGAAAATTACATCCAAACCAAAGGACTTGCAATTTGTATGTGCCAGACACACACAGGTCCTGAAAGGGAGGATCTATCCACTTGTCTTGGAGTAAAAGGCCCATGGGATCAGCACAGTATAGAACGAATGAGGTGTTGTGCCTGACACCAAGAGGTTGGAGTTAATAAATGGTGTGCTTGATCTGGGGCTGGCTGTGCAATTGTATTTGGACACTCTGATGAATCGGGGACCGGGAGCTGTCCTCACTTTTTCCCTAAGCAGAGGTGATAATTCAGGACGGAAGGCTTTGTGTCCTCTTTAAACTGTATTCTGTTAGAACAGTAACAGAGGGCCCTCAGATCACCGACTGGAATACAGAGTGGGGTCATTCGTCACTGACTATGATGAAAAGCATTCATTGACGACTTATTTTCCACCCACCATAAAAGTTAGACAAAAAACTAATGAAGGGTAACTTTTCTGTGCAAAAGACAAATGGATACATTGGATAATATTATACCCAATCCAAATTTGATATTGAAAAGAGGAATGTGATTGTATTCCTGCAAGAGTATAACTGGTTTTGAAATGTATGTATTTAAAACACATCACTTTTTGAAGCTGGACAGAATGCAGTGTGAGACGAGAGGAGTCAGACTGTGTTTACATTGATGCTCAGACAAAGTCAAAGTTGATCGAGAATGATTCCCTGATCTCCACATTTGTAATGTTCAATATGCTGAATATATTGTTTGCCAAAAGTATTGCCCTGTGGTTTTGTTGCCTCATCAAATTCGTCCTGATGCAAATTTTGAGAATATTTGACAGAGTTACAACACTGTGTTGCATAATGACAATAAATTATACCCGAATCCTTCCATTTGATTATATTCACATCAGCAGCAAATACTTTAAGGTAAACTCACACACAAGCAATGATCTTATGTTATTTACAGGACTCTGATATAATTGCAAAGTGGGAGTAGCCCCAGGTTTGGGAAGATATATTGTTGTGGGTCATGCTGGACCACATAGACGCTACCAAAGCTCGGGGATGGATATTTGTTGAACTGTTAAACTAAATTCATGGTTTGAACGGAGGAAGATCTCTCATCCCCATTGCACCACTGAAATAGTAAAGACTTTAGCGTGAAAGTCCCACATTTGATAAATATCTTAATAGAAACTGGAGGTGTTATCATCATGCAATCCGTTTGAGTTATATTTTCTAGTAACTTGGAATCATTCCAAAATAGTCGTTTTGGTTGATCTACACAACACAAAATTATCTTTTTAATAGAAAAAGGTGAGTATTTTAAATGTAGTCTTGGTGTTATACATAATAGCTTGATATAAAAATGTAAAAAGTAAATCAAGCTGGAACAAGCCCCATCTTGTGTCAGTGGGATTGTGTCTTTTAAAAATGCTAGCTGGTTTCGTTCCATTTCAAACAGTTGTTTGACGCTCGGCGTAACCTTGGCGCACTGCCACTCCATCATCCAATCCCAGAGCTTGAAGATTAATCACGGGGACAGTAGCTGGGGATTATGGGTAGTGTAGTGTCTTCGGCCATCCTAAGCTCCGAAATGTTTTTCGGATTTCATATCCCACTATTAACACCATATCCCTACGTGCATTGCGGCTAAAACATCCAATCAGCGAGCTTAAACCATAGCTGAGGATCTTGGGTAATCAGTTCAGTGGCTGTGTATTGCAATGATGCTCGAAATGAGAATAACAAATTAGAAGGAACAAAAGATTTTAAAGAATACAGATTTCAGTATTCTGAGGCTCTGAGCCCCATTTCTTTTCCTCACAGATGACAAAAAAAGTCCGACATTATACGATTTAAAATAAAAACAATAATCGTGGCTTGATATTGAGTAAGAAGATGTTTTTGTGAACCACACAGCTTCCGGTATTCCAAGACCCGAACGAACAAAAAGACTTGCTGCAGGCACGAAACATACCACGAATAGAAATACATTGCTTTTAAAATCATTCTGTGTGACACGAAAAAAAGGGGAAAATCGTGTTGGTGAACACGAATCAATAGATTCAATTTTAGTGACTATAACATGAAATGCCGTGAGACTGGGTTGAATATTCAGTATGGTGTTACTTCTGCATCATTTTGAAAAGTATATTACAATTAAATCACGGTCAAATATGTTCATTTTGTTGTAGTTGCCAGCGATTCTCTCAATAGTTTAGCACAGGGGTTCCCAAACTTTTTCAGCATGAGACCCAAAACAGAAATGTTGTGGTCCTAAGGGACCCAAGCTAAAAAAATGTCAAGATTTTCCATAATATCTACATTTATAAACAAAGAATGCAACACACCATGAATTAAAAATGTAAATGAAATGTTTATTTAATTATAAAAGTGCTTCGCAGCAATTAGGTTTCTCACCATAAAAACCTTCCCTTTGAGCTTGCCCTGAAAAAATAAGGATCAAAGCAAAAAGACGAAACATGGGAAGTGCAGTCAAGTATATACAGTAGAAATCTAATTTAAATGATGCAATTAACAAAAGTGCAATATTAAGTTTGTCACTAGCTCAAAAACTATGTACACACCATTTTAAAGTATTTTAAATGAACAAAGAACAAACATGTTGTAAACAGAAAGGGACAAAACACTAACTATAGGAAGTGCAGTATACAGTACATCACAGGTGAAACCACATTTAAATGATCAGGAGTGCAACATTAACTTTGTCACTAGATCAAAAACTATGTACACACCCTTTTAAATGAACAGAGCTGTTGTAAAACACTGAGAGACAAATAAACTCCAACACTTGGCAACTGATTAACTTTACTGACTTATTTACAATATGTTCTCATCTGACATGCTAGAAGGGGTATTATATCATATATTGATACATGATATAATATAATAACAATTACATCTAATGAGAGGTATGTGGCTGGTTGAAGTTTTCAACCAGCAGATCTATTCTGGGCTGGGTTTTTGACAGTGCCAATCTGAGGTCATGCTCAGGATTTAGCCTGTTTCTGTATTTGTTTTTCAGGTATGCTAAAGTAGAACACCCAGATTCACACAATTATGTGTTGCCAAACTGTATCAATACTTCTACAGCTATCTTAGCCAAGCAGGAGAACTCAGCCTGCTGGAAATGAGCAACCCAAAACTGTGCCAAAGTGGTTGTTTCAAACAGCATCTTACTGCCCCTGTTGACCTGCAGTGTGACCAGTGCCTCTAACTCTGCCTGACTGAGACCCAGGTCTTGTGATGGCACAGCTTGGAAGGGAAACTTCACCCACTGAAGGTTTTGAGCTCTCTGTGAGTCAGGGAAGTACAGCTTGAAGTTCTCCTGTAGTTGAGACAAGTGCTCGACTATATTCAGAGAGACACACATCTTTAAGACAAGGCTTGATCAGCTACTCCCCGATGGAATGGGGCTTCTTTGCTTTGGCAATGTGGAGGCTGACTTGATAGGATGCCCTCAGTGCCCCTCTGTTCCCTTTGAATGCCTGAAAATAACAGAGAAGATATCATCATTAACATTGCTGGGTTATTGGGTGATTTTTAACACCAGCCGGCGTACGCTGTATACCTAATGTGGACCTGGCAACCGCATTTATAGCGCATTACATTACATGTTACTTGTTAGACGCTTTTATCCAAAGCGACTTACATACTCAATACTGTGAATTAGGACCCGCTAGCCGGTACTAGGCCAAGTGGAAACGAAACCAAAAACGGGCCCCGCACGGCTCGGCACGCTTAAAGCGAGCTACCCGCTGCAGTGGAAATGCGCCATAAGTGCAAGCAGGCACTATTTGAGTGTGAGGACAGGGTTTGAGGGAAAGCAATACATATTCTGAACCTGAAATCAATAAGGTATTCTCTCAAATTGAAAGACCACGCTCTTGAATAAAGATAGGGAATAACCCCCATATGTATTGTGCATCACACTGCAGCAGTCACGTCCGTGCGGCTGCAGTGAAAAAAAGCTTTCTCTCGCTTTCCTTCTCATGCTACCTGCCACTTTCCCTCTATTCTTCCTTTGGTTATTGTTTCTCTGTTTTTCTCCCGGCCATTATAAAAACATTTTAGGCTGGTAAAAGTTGAAACATCGCTCTGTGCCGCTGCAGAAGTTAGTGGACTCGCGGGAGCGGGTAGAGGACTCGCGGGAGCGGGTAGAGGACGCGCGAGAGCCCGCAGCTGGCGGTCCGCTCCGGGGCTCAGTCTGCATTTCATCCAACTTTGCATTAACGAAACAATTTCACAACAGACCCTGACAAACTCACAAACACACAAATCAAATGATTAAAATGATCGACTTACTTTTCCGCCGTCAAAGCACTGCTTCTTGAACAACTCTTCTTTGCAGAGGAAAAAATCCTTCGATTTGTCCCGATGCAGAGGATGTTTTGTTTGGAGATGCCGGTCCAATTTGTTCATTTTCAAGCTTTCGTTACTGAGCACCTCTCCACATAAAACACTGAGGCTGCTCCTCTCCATTTCTAAAAGCTTTTGTGAAGCCAACGTTTAAAAACTCCTCTTTGTATCGTCTTTTTGCCATCATGTACGATCGGGATTAATCAACAGACAATAAACAATAAACAGACGGTGCGAAAACTTTCGCGGGGGACGCGTCAGAGTTGATACAAATACAATCTTTTAATTTTAGTTTATTTGTATTTGGAAAATTAAATGATTCAATATACAATGCTATATATGCATAATTTCATTTTCAAAATAAAAAATAAAATAAAAAACTTATAAAAAAATTGTATTTGCAACGTAGCCATCAGCTCTGACGCTGTGTGTGTGTAGCAATGCATTTAACATGGCGACCCAATCAAAACGGGTCCGCGACCCATACCTGAGTTTGGGAAAGGCTGGTTTAGCATACTCAGCCCGGTTGTTGGCCCAGAAAGAACCTCGATTTTGGAGAGCCAGAAAACTGTGAAAAAGTACCCGCTAGCTGGAACTACGCCTAGTGGAAACCCAACCAAAAACGGGCCGGGCACGGCCCGCTTAAACCGCGCTCCGCGCTGTAGTGGAAATGCGCCATAAGTCGTATCCAAGATTGGCAACAGTTTTTTTTTTTTTATATTGTTAAAGCAGAAAAATACAACACACACAAACAAAGCTAAAAACCAACCAAAATCGGATAAATAACTCTCAAGATGGGACCGACTGAGGAGAATGTGAATGCACCATTGGCCAAAAATGTGTTTGTTTCCAAAAAAGCCTTGGCTTTCCAATATGACTCCATTGAGAATATAAAAATACAGTATATGATTTATAGCAGGACTGTTAGATACAAGAACACCTGCATTATTAGCAAGGTAAGTGGCTGTTCCATGTGTGCCAGCTTCTAGTGGCATTAAGGAGCAGTTTACAGTCCATGGAGGCTACCAAAGTAAGGCTCATATTTAATTAAATATGTAATTCAATCAGTTGGACTGTTTGTTTTTCTTCAATACGAAAAGATTGCTTCATCGATTCAATCACATGACAATCTAAATATAAATTGTTATTATGGCTTCATACTGTACGACAACCACAATGGAATTGCTGAATACAAATTGATGTTTTTATGATTGCATGTACATTTGTCTTTCTCTCTCTCTGATCTTGAAGCTTTTCTCCATCATGTCCATTTCTAATGTCATGAAAGTACAGTATGACTGGTGGACTGTTTCTTCAAGTAGAGCCTAAAGGGTTGTAGGGTTAAATACAGTGTGCATAAAGGGCTAAAAATGTCTGCACTCTTGCAATTGGCACAGTGGGACAGCCCTGAGCTATCGCACAGTTACTTTATCAAGAACATACCTCTGTGAGTAGGTTGACTGCAGCCTCTGCGATGGGTAACTGACTTAGTCCCGCTCTGCCATGCTGCTGAACTGCATGGCCTCTGATGCATGAAACTCTGTGAGGTTATTGCTTTAAGGTGCATGCTATAAAAGACCAGATTGTCCTCGGTTGCTATTTGGCCTGAAACAACAAACCACATATCTCTTTTTAATTTCTTTCAAGCAGCGACAAGGTTTATGTGAAGGACAAGCAGTACTGTACTTGTCCTAACAAATGACAAACATGGGCCTATAAATTAGTATGACCATTACAAATATGGCCTTTATAGTTTATCTATAGTTTATAGTATTTATAAGCACAGTGCGCTGTATGGTTGCCAGAGAAAACATATTTGAGCTCTCTACTGTACCTCGCAGATCAGGTGAAGTTTCCAACCATTTGCTTAATTGATCACAAATGGTTTACATGCTACAAGCTACAAACTATTACCATCGTTTTTATATGGATTCTAAGATTCATAAGACACTCATGAATAATTTTGGCAGACAAATCCCAGCGTCATCTTTGTATTTAGATGGAAGGAGTGAGCTCTGCGCCCAGAATGTCTTGTGAATGGGTGCTAGACAGAATTCAGCATGGCTATGCCAAATAACTACCTGCTCACTGGAGACAAAACATGAAAATGTATTGCTTGATTTGCGTGTGTCTCATACCAGATGCATAATGCAATGGGAGCATGAATAATTGACATAAACAAGTGAGGGGGGGGGACTGTTTGGTGCTTTGCCAACTCTGTCCTCATTTACTTCCACCTAAAAGGCTGTTTAATTTTTTTGCAACCCAAAACAAGCCTCCATATTGGAGAGACAGATGGCGGACAGGGTGAAACGGAATGTTCTATCCAAATCATACTGTGATGGAAATGGAGGTTGCCATGGAAATAAGGAAAGTTGAGCAATTTGTTGGACACCCCTGCGAGGACATGGTGGTCATTGACGGACACACACAAACTCATTCACATACGTTTCTGTACTTTTGTGAGCTAGTTTTTATGTGTTTCATTCAAAAGTAAAGAAGAAAACTGAAGTACTTTTCAGTCCAGCTGGGTTATGACAAGGTCATAAGGGGTTATTGTCGTGTTAACACAAGGTTTATACTGTGGTAATAGAATGGTTATTACAGTAAGAAACGTGTAACATATTGGTCAATTAATTAAATGTATATGGGGTTTAAATATTGTTATAATAATTGAAAAGAAACAAAGCACTAAAACAAACATATTTAGAGGTTATGTGCCATAATATTTTAGGCAGAGACTAAAATAAGTTACCAGTTGTGGCCAAAAAACAGACCAGCACATAACCTATAGCCTAAAGGTGAATTGTTGTTTTCACCCTCCAGTCTTTGTACAAGTAAACAAACAAAATATGATATGTTAATCAGTGAGATTTAAAGGAGATGGGGGGCAATTTTGGACGGAGTCAAACTAGCTGTTTCCCTTTGCTTCAAGTCTTTACATTACATTACATTACATTACATTGCATTTAGCTGACGCTTTTATCCAAAGCGACTTACAATAAGTGCATTCGACCAGGAAGATACAACCTTTAAGAAAACAGAATCATATAAGTACATCAGGTTTCATAGAGCCAAACATTTCAAGTGCTACTCAACTGGCATTTAGAAAGCCAGCCCTTTATTAGTATATAAGTGCTTTGTTAGTAATTTTATCGCTCGAAGTGGAGTCTAAAGAGATGAGTTTTCAGTTTGCGTCGGAAGATGTGTAAGCTATCTGCTGTCCTGATTTCAATGGGGAGCTCATTCCACCATTTTGGAGCCAGGATAGCAAACCCACGTGTTTTTGCTGACGGGAACTTGGGTCCCCCTCGCAGTGCGGGTGCAGCGAGCTGTTTGGCTGATGCAGAGCGGAGTGCACGTGCTGGGGTGTACGGTTTAACCATGTCCTGGATGTAGGAAGGGCCAGATCCATTCGCAGCATGGTACGCAAGTACCAGTGTCTTGAAGTGGATTCTAGCAGTTACTGGAAGCCAGTGAAGGGAGCGGAGGAGCGGTGTGGTGTGGGAGAATTTGGGAAGGTTGAAGACCAGACGAGCCGCTGCATTCTGGATGAGCTGCAGAGGTCGGATGGCACATGCAGGTAGACCAGCCAGGAGGGAGTTGCAGTAGTCTAGGCGTGAGATGACGAGAGCCTGGACCAGAATCTGCGCTGATGTCTGGGTCAGCTGGGGACGTATCCTCCTGATGTTGTAAAGCGTGTATCTGCAGCAGCGGGTTGTAGCAGCGATGTTTGCAGTGAAGGACAGTTTGTTATCTAGGACCACACCCAGATTCCTTGCAGTCTGAGTCGGGGAAACAACAGAGGTGCCGATGTTGATTGTTAGGTCAAGAGTGCTAAGCTAAGCTACCAGCTGCTGTGTGCAGCTTCGTACTGTGTTTACCGCACAGAGTGGTCATTATCTTCTCATCTTATGCATGGGAAAAAAGATGTGCAAACAAAATGTCTTATGTGAAGTCATATACATTAGAATTGGTAAAGAGTGAGTTAATTGATTAAATAAGCTCTTAGCTTTTTACAACACTGCTTCCTTCCATAAATGCCCTTCACTTTCACAAAACATTGGTGTGCTTGGGTTGAAAATATAAACTTTTGAAAACCCACAGTGGAGGAGCAGAAAGCCCTGAAGCTCCGATCAGAGCTTTCCTCACCTGTGATACTGATTGTGTGCTTGTGCTTTAAGTCATGCTCTAATGTGGTGGATAGACGTTTGGTGCATTTTTAGGAGAGAACACATAACACGCGTGTTGTTTTCTCTCCCTCTTCTGGAGTGCCATGTAGTGATCATTTTAATCAGAGGCTGGTTCGCTGACGGTCCTGCCGTCATCAGCTCCCATTAACAAAAGACAGAAGAAGAGTGTTGAATGCGTTCTGTTGCTAAGAAACTGAAACATTTTGACAAACACTGTGTTTCAACATATTCAGAGTGTGAAGGTTTATGTTGATTTATGTTCATACCACGGCTGTTCACTCAATTACACTTAGCTAAATAGAAATGGTCACAGTGTATTGTCCGAAATGGGATACTTTTATTTTTTGATTGTGTTATGATTGAATTGATTGCTGCTGTGTTGCTACGGTCATCTTAATTGCTTCACAGGTGCAATGTTGAGCAAATTAGGAGCCATAAAAACTCATTGAACTTTGAAATATCCACAAGCAAAATTTACTTTAATGTTGCAATGCAATCTCTTTATTTACTAACTATCAACATTAGATTCACACCACACACACATACAAGGGCTGAAACACTCTGTTGTTCAACTGAAAAGCATGCAGGGTGGAAGAGCCAGTGTAAGCCCTCTTTAATATGTTTAATATATAAATATTAGGGCCGGGACTCGATTAAAAAAAATAATCTAATTCATTAGAGGCTTTGTAATTAATTAATCGAAATTAATCGCATTTTTAATCCCATATAAATATTTGACCTGAGAACAGTGAGAAGCATTTTTTTTCACATGGATTTTAGTATACCATTGAATAACGACTGAATACATAAGCTTAAGCAACAAAACATTGTTTATTTTTTTCAAGGTGGTACTTAACCAAGACCAACAGAAAAGTGCAATTTTTGCCATAAAGTGTAGCAATAGCATATTTAGGAATATAGTACATTTCAGAGATTAAGGTAGCCTATAGGTAGGTAGACCTTCTGTAAACTATAACACTTTGTTTTTTAAGTAAAACACAATACTTTCAAGTACATTCAGAACATTGGAAACCCTGACTATTAGAAAACATCTCTCTGTTGCTTCAGAGGCCATAACAGACTTTGCTGATTTACCAACAGTTGATTTAAAAAATATAATCAATTTCAGTCCAACTCTTTCAATAACCTTGGCCAAAACAATAAACAGTTCAACATAAAGTGCCAGTTGCACCAACAACGTAATAAATAGTTCAACATAAAGTGTACCATTTAAAATAAAATAAAAAAGTGCCAGTGATTGACCTCAATCCCTCCTATTCTTCCAATATCCTGATGAAAAATAAAATCTCTCTGTTGCATAGGCCGCTGTTTGATCAACGCGAATTGGGTGTGGGTCCTTGTACTCCGAGTCGGGCTAACGTCCACGCTAGCTTCCACGCTAGCTGCTATATGTTTTGCATTGAGGTGATACTTGAGGCTTGATGTCCTTTTTGCATAATTTGCAAACAACCGTGCTCTTATTGACGCTTCCATCCGTCCGTTGTTTAAAACAAAATGTCCCATCCACGGGGCCAACCAAAGCGGTCTCATCAGCTTCTTCGTTCATGTTTGACTATTGTTCACTGTGGTTTGTTGTTGTCTGAAGTCATGAACGTTAGTTGGTGCTCCAGTATAATCGGTACCCCTGAAACTCATCCAGTGAGAAACGTTCCGCGGTGCAAAAATAAGTGCGATTAAAATGCGTTAATTTTTTTAACGCGTTAATTTTTGTGTAATTAATTAATCTTAATTAACGCGTTAAAGTCCCGGCCCTAATAAATATCAATAAATATCTTAATAGTTGTTCCAAAATACAAGCACATAGTCAGACCACATTAATTATATCTTAGAATAGGAAAACAAAGCCGGATTAAAGTTGATTTAGTTGATTCTGAAAAGAGGACATTGTGAGATCTTTCCTTTCAAAGTGGTACAAAAATCAATAATGTTCAAATCCATGTGGGCTTTTATGGCCTCAGAGATAACTCTGCTAACTATTTTCATCCTGCTGCCTTCATGCTTTAGAGTGCCAGGTTCACCACATGTGTCAGAAAACAACATGTCTGGCTGTCTCTCTCAATCATGTTCCTTTAACGATTCAATTTGCCGTGGATTGACAGCTTCCAGAGACAGCCGGCATGATAAATGGCCCGCTATGCTTCCGGCTTCCATGATTATCTTCTTAGTTTGTTACAGACACAGATACGAGTCATATGGAAAGAGGTTATCGTAAGAAACACACCATACTGTAAGCATGAAATCTTGCATGATGGGTCATATAGCTCCTTGACAATCAGCTTCATACAGTAAGTCTTGCCTGGAGCAGTGGGCTTTAGAGAGCCTCCGTATCACTGCTGGGGATGTTTTAAACTCCTCCTGCAGCTTTGGGATAATGGATTTACTGTACTGTATGCATGTATCTGATTAGATATGCAAAGCACGCGATCATACTGCACATTTGGCTCCAATGGGTATCTCCGGGCTCTGATTTGCAGGCGGACTTGTGAAAGTAAAAATATTTGTTCATGTATTTACAGGTTTCACGGTTGGTTGGAGCTCTAGGTCACTTGTGCTTTCGCTAACGTCAATCTGGTGCCCAGCGATGTGAGAGCTGTAGGTGTGCAGGCCCTCAGCAGGTGTGTCTGAGTGCCAGTTTAGACAAATCACGGCAGGGAGCCATTTACGCCTCTTGTCGGGTTGTTAGACTGTGGCACGATGGGACAGCCCACATGTCCAGTTCACTGTTGCTTCCAAATGTCGCTTTTTCCAAGGCTGCCATGTTGGAAAGGATTGAGCTGGTTACAAATTGCCGGCTGACACATTGCCGACACATGGCTTCATGTTCAATTTATAAAAGGGTAACACAGACATGCAGTCTCATACACATACCTCTAGATTTTTGTTTTCTTTTTATGTATCCACATTTGATAGTCGAATGTAAGGCATGTGGTTTCCCAGCCTGGTAACTCTAAGATTTACGTTAATATTGGATGATTCTAAACCTAACAAGGTACAGCGCCAACAATCAGTGCCAGTGTGGAAAGTAGTGTTCTCTATATATATCTAAAATAATAATTTAATTTAACATAATTGTGATTTTGAAGCATACAGTACAATCAATGTTCCCTCTTAGCGACAGGATTTCAGTTTATTCTCTCCAGTCCAGCGGCACAAGCTTGAAGATTGAGGTCTACTACAATCAAAGTAGTGGGAGTTGAACTGGCTGAATTTCATTGCCATTTCCATGAAAAGGGTTTTAAGTTTCCAATTAAGTGTTTTGGTACAGAACATTTCCCTTGTGCATTTAAACCAGGTTGCTTTGAACATTTATGTGGCTACAGCGAACAAAAATGGAGTCTGCCTTTGTCTACCACACGGATAGCCGCGTGTCAGTCCTCAAGTTTGTTGAAACCTTTCATCCAATCGGCTTAACACTTGGCGGATGTATTGCTGAGGAGCCAAGGAAGTGCAGTGTGGAGGGTGAAGTTGTTCGGATGAGCGGTTCTCGAGAAACACTGGAGACCGGGCAATCGGCCGAACAACCACTGAACCAGTTCTGTGAAAGACAGAGCGTGTTGTGTTCTTTTCATGTGTCACAGCGATGGAGAAATAACTTGTGAGTGAAGACGGTGCCAGACTTGCCCTTTTGTTAGGAATGGAATGGAAGATTTACAAACTGGCAAAACAACTCAAAAAATCATGAAAGGTTTTTCGAGAAACTTGAAGGACTAATGCAGACAGGCGGACAGAGATAGACCCTATTTGTGTTAGCTTTGGCCACAGAAATGTTTCAAACCAGCCCGGTCTAAATGCTCATAGGAAATGTACTGTTTGGAAACATTTCATTGAAACCTTAAAATCCTTTCCATGGAAATGTCATTGAAATTCAGCTGTGCTATTTGAGTAATAGTAGATCTCATAATTCACCTTTTGCCCCTGGACTGGAACATATCAACTAAATGGTAAGCTGTGATTTCATGCATTTCAAACAGCTTAGTTGTTCTTTAGTCAAACAACATAAGAAATGGCAGTTACTTATGATTTAATTTTAAAAAGTAGCTACTCTGGGTCCCACACACATCCTTTCCCTGCTTTCTGACATAACAAAGAGAAGCTGTGGATGGTGGATTCATAACTGGAGAGGAGTTTCTACCAGGACAACATGAGGACAGCAGCAAGAACAGAGACTATGGTAATTTATGCAGCAAAGAGCCAGGCAGTGGAACTGGACCTACAGTCCCTTCATCTTCCAAAGAACCAGGCCTCCTGCAGCTCTACCCTGGGATTACTAAAGATTCTCCGAGCAGCACAGTACTAGAGGTGGTCTCATGTCTCACCAAGCTAGACCCACAAACTAGATATTTGTTCAGAGGAGTAGAAAAGCTAATAAAGCTGTGCCTCTGCCTTCCCATAAGTGACACCGGCAGAAAGAGGTCTCTCCACTCGCCTGAAGAAAGCAGCACGATGACTCAGAAAAGTCTCACCCTTCTAAAAGTGATTCATGTAAAAAGTGACATTTTGCCAAAAGTTCAGCTGACATCAACATTGTACCATAAAAAATGTGTTTACAATTGTCTGTCATTTTACAAGGTAGACATATTGTAAAGAAAATGGTTGATGAGTGAATTATTGGAACACTCAAATGCCTTTTAGGTTTATAAATTGGGTTGTACCATACATTGTCAGAAGTTAAAGTTTACTTTCACTGGTAGTCATAATGATGATGTAACTTGTGTCCTGTTGTGACATTGTTCCTGCACTGCATGAGTGACTATAGTCAGAACATTGTTCCGCACTCCAATGGGTGGTATTCATTAAGATGATTATATGTGTCTTTTTTATTACCTCTACAAGACAGCCATGTCCTAGTACTGTATACAATACAATAGGCTACATTCCTGCTGGGTGCCATCCATCCATCACTACATTATTTTGTTAATCATGTGACAATATAACACAATCACATTTCCAAATTCATTGTCATTCATACGTTGTAACACATTTCATTCAGCGTGGCATCGTGAAGAAGCAACATGGATCCAAATTGAAGTACAGCGATACGCTCCATCATGATGATCCATGACTAGCATTTCCTCATGTGAGGTTGAAAGCTCAGAGATATAATCAAGCTCTTGTCCAAAATGAGCAATGAAAGCTATTACAATAACTTGAAAATCAATCCCATGCTGCACAGGAAGCCAATTTGCTGTTGCTTAGCAGCATGGCAGTCTATCTACGGGCACATATGTTAAGCCGGGTACGACAGGTGTTCAGGGCGTTACAGCTGTCAAAGCAAGAAAACACAGAGGAATCCATTTTAGTTTCCAAGTAATTAAAGACAAAAGAAGATAAGATCATTTGAAGGAGTTATACAGTATAAATCATGTCTCCTTAGATTAGGAAAGTAAGTATGTAAGAATAAAACACACATTTCTGGTGATCTGGAATTGCTCTTGCATTATGCTTTGAGGCAGTTTAAATATAGCTGTTCCAACAACAAATATATTTTTCTGCACACAGCATTGATAACAACTTATTGAAGAGTGAAAGTACATCAGGCCAGAGATTATACTAAATGGGGGAAAAATACAGGCACAGATCACAGGCAATAGCAGTTGGACCAAAACACTTGAAACAGGGAGTGACGCAAAGAGAACATAACAGACAGGAGGCGGTGAATGGAAAAACAGATTACACACTGACCGGAGAAACTAAAGTACGTGAGTCTGTCTAGCTGCCTGCTGTTAGGGAGACATGGGAGGGAGCATCTTGGGGTTAATTAAAGCCTCTAATCGCATTAAGAGGAAGAGGTTGAGAGGGGGCTGACAGCCAGGCTGAATCTGCCACTTGACACTCTGCGTACGCTAGTCTCTCATTTACAACGCTCTCTGAGTCAATCAAGCTGTCATTGTTCTGTGTCACCAGGGCGACCGGCCTGTCACTTCCTTTACCTCGACATCAGGAGCCACTGTCTCCCAATGTGTGTCTGTTGATGTAAGAGAATGACTCGACACCCTATGCTACAGCTGCTACATCATCACTGTCTCAAATGAACCTGATTGGAAGGACAGACACTAATAGAGTGTCTGCTAAAAACCCATCCCCAACAGTGATTGTCCATTTACAGATTAGTAACTGTGACATTCTGATTTGGATTTCTTCGCATAAAGGTGTGTCTTTGATGAAGCTAAGAGTCAGATTGACTGACTGTTGTCATGCAAAGCGGAGCACAGCAGAAGTAGCAACTTCCTGCTTGTGGAGAGAGAAATTACAGCTCTACTGATAGTCAAGAGATATCTCGGGAAAAAATTGCTTTGACGTTTCTAAAGATGAAATTGGCAGCGTCGGTCTCAAGTTGCAGTTTGATTGATGTTTTGTTTTTTAAAGTTACTATCAAAGTAGCAATGTTTTAGGCTACATCCACACTTATAAAGTGTTGCTACATGAACACAAAGCATTCACCCTACTGAGGCTCATACAAACCCTAAAACATAGAATTATAAAAGTGACACTGATCCAGTTTTACTTAAAAAACTACTAAATGTCATTTTTAGTCTGGATGGGCTGAATCTGAGACTTGATGACACAGACACCTACGGTTGCTTACACATTGGGTCACAACATGACTGTTACTTCCATAACCCTGATACATCCATGACGTTAACATTTTCCTGGAGAAAAAAGCAACTACAGGCCTTGCTGACCTTGTTGTCTATATTTTAAACAAAGCTTATCAGAGTGGAAGCATAAGATCAGGGTCAGGGTTGTTGAGGATGACAAAAAGTGTGGTTGGGATTTTAAGATAATAGCTGGCAATTGTCGTTACAAAATTAACGATTGGGGCTGAAAGGAGCCAAGTATGGCTCGAACATCAGATGTGAGCAAAAAGCTTTTTAGAATGTTGGGCAGAAAGTAAAAAGGCTTTAAAGAAAGAATCAAAAGTGTGAGAAAAAGAGTTATCACATAGTTCAAAAAGGAGAAAACTGCTCAGGATCATCAAGTCAAAACTGACTGTTGAATTTCTTCTTTCAAAATGCAAAAAAAAAAAAGGAAACAGAGCTGCAATAAATCTGTCCACCCAGAGGCTGTCATTTGCCTTAATTCAATTTTGAAAACCAGCTTTGTGTTTTGAAGTAAAGAGAAAGGAAGCCCCTGTGGTCTTGCAGAATTAATCCTTTGTAAAGCAGCATTTCTGATATTTATTTTCCCGTATTTCTGAATAGGTCTAAGCTGTCTCATTGAGCTGCTTTATATAACTGTTAGTATGGACCAAATATGTTCAATTAATCCTGCTATGAAATTAAATGATACTTTATCACTGATAGACAGCATTGTCATAATAAACGCCTTCATGACAAAAGCACAAGAGTACATTTTGCACTGTTTTGATAAAGAAAGCTGTCACTATTTATTTCAGATATAATATCACAAGACATAGGGAAAGGATTAGAAAGGATAATAACTCATCATAACACCGAGGCAGTCATCCGTCAAACAATGCAATAGAAGGAATACAATAATATTGATTTATCTCTCACATTTCCAACTCCCTTCTCATGTCCTCGGGAAACATCAACAGCATTGAAACTAACAGAGAAAGACACATAGCACAATGAAAGAAGGCATTCAACATCAAATATATATGTTGTATATATATATAAATGGATCAGGACAAAAAGTGAGCAAACATTTTTCCCTGAAACTTTCAGAATCTCTTTACACAGAGATGTTTATGTAGAAAAGACATGAAAAAGGGAATTTTGCATTATAGGTGATCTTTAATGCAATTTCACCCGTATTCTATTCGTCAGTCACTGGCCTTCTATCCCCCTGGACAGGCATATCCCCTCCCAAATAAAAGTTTTGGATGCAAGTTGTACTTTAAAGTATTTCTGGCCTGATCCTCAGAGAATCTGAATGTGAGCTGGTTTGTGTGTACCCCATTATCTCCTCTAAAAGGACCAGTTCACACCTCCATTCGTCCACCGAGGCGTCAGTTTAAATGTGAGATATGACTGAGAGGAAAGGAGTGAGAGGGCTGTTGATGATTCATCTCACAGAGAGGGAAAGAATGGTTTTAAAGACGAATGAAGAATAAAAACTGGGAGTAGAAGCAAAGGAATGTAATGAATTCAATACATAGACATTGTTGAGCCTATTTCTTCAAAGATGGAGATCAAAAGATGGCCAGTGTTGTTTAAAAGAGCCAAACTTCATGTCTTAACGTTTCCTTCGAATAGACAGAGAACTTTTTCAAATGATGTGTATAATATAGTTTATTCACTGAGGAATATTCAGGTGGGATGTCACGCTTTTATGTCTATTTTATTGCTTGTCTTGAATATAGTTTCATGCTTATTCCTTCCATGTCCTTGGGATCGCTGCTCAAATGTAATAAAAGGCTCTGTGGGTTGGAACAATGACTGGCTGTTTCTGCATCAGTGAGTATGATTGAGTTTAAAACATGCTGATTCCAAAGCTTGTCGTATTCAAAGCTGATGAATATATAAAAGACACAAGAGATTTCTAAATTAGCCCAGCTTTTCTACATAACTGATTTCGGCAGGTACCAGATACTTTGGGACTAAATGGAGGGCTATTATTAAGGAAGACAGATAGATAAATAGATACATAGATATATACTTTATTGATCCGCATTTGGGAATTGTTTTTGTTCAGACATTAAAATAAAAATACTTAAAAGTGGAATAGAGAATTTAACATCTAAAAATAAAATGAAAAACATTATATTTTAACAAATAAACAATATAAACAGTATAACAATTCTGGATACTTAAAATGTTCTAAAAAAAGTCAAACATACTGCAGTTTGTAGCATGAATATATGCTTAGACTACAGGAGCAGACATGCTTGTATACATAGGATAGTAAAAGGAATAGGAATATGAAATATTGGAATAGGAAAAGCTTATCCGAGATGCTGGTTGGCATAAATGAGGTGGTTTGCAACTTTTCTACTACAATATTTATTTTGTGTGTACTTATTTCTTAAACTTATCAGTTTTCCAGCAATGAGCACACAATGTTGATGTTGTTTTGGTACGTTGTAATGCATGCACACCTGACATCACGAGAGGCTTAGAATTACAAACTAAAGTTGTATTAATAATGAAGCTCGGCTCACAAACAAAACAGAGGGCTTAAAGACAATGTTGGAATAAGACAAAAGACTGGGGGGGGTTCAGCTTTCTCCTTCTTCTGCATCGGCTTTGCTCCTCCTCCCATGGGAGCAGGTGAATCTGTGGGCATGCAAGCCTTAGGGGACATCTGGGACTTCGCTGCACGACAGCCCAAGGAGTGAAATATGACTTAAAGACGACGAGGTAGAAATCGCAGCATCAGTTTGCATCTCACTGCTGGTCTCAACAATGACTAAAGGTCATTTTTTAATTGAGACGTATATTACAATATCAGTTGTTCCTTAGCAACTGTGAAATATTGTTGTGGTTTTTGTGGACGTGTTGGATATCACATTAAAATCAGTTCCATACTGTCCTTATTTGCATTGTCATGTGATTTTAAGCTCAATCTTTAGCTTGACTTAAACTCGACTTTATATTTTTGCTTGACTTTAACTTTAATGTCAAGTAAATTATGCTTAATTTATGACCTTAATTCCAGTTTCAATATGGGTGGAAATACTCTGTAATGGATTTCCTCTAAGCACAGTAGCACACAGGGTATTTACAGTACAGCAAGATTATTAATTCACAGTTGGTTTGTATGATTTTCTTTAAATGAGAAATATAATGAGCTTGAATTCAGTCTTTCAATGTTGTGCTTATTTGTTATTTGTGGAGTTCTATTTTTTTTTATCACTCAGGCTCAATAATACACATATATTTTGCTCCCGCATGTCATTTATGACTTCTGCCAGAAAACTGAAAAGAGCCCCAGCAGTTCAATTTGCGCTTCCCTGTGAAAAAGAAAGAGTCATAGAAGGTAATAAAGCTTCTGATTTGCTGAGAGTGCAATAGCAGTTTTTATGGGAGAAAGGGACAACTTCAGCGACTAGATATTTTGCGAATCAGATTAAGATTTGTTTATGATTCAAGAATATTGAATATTTCTACACTGTATTTACGAGCAATATGAAGAGGGTCCACAAACATTGTCTCAGTAGGCCCGTCCCACCCCTGTCACTTTGATATCTTGAAAAAAGGTCACACCGCCCCTGGGTGCCAGCATCCCATTTGGTTGTGTGCAGTCACCAGAGTGATTTTTAGGGACAAGCTAAAATAGTGTGGACACTTTTCAGAGCAGCCAGTGAACTATAAAAATGGCGTTATGTGTGCTTTTAAGCCCTCTGATACAATGTTCCAAGGTTACGCACGAGTCAGGCTCTGAAGTATTTTGATGGTTTCCTGAAGCTCTTTAAAGGTGATGGTGGACATTAGAGGGAGCTGTTAAGGTAAAAGAATATCGACGTTTCATCTCAGCAAGCAATTTTACAACAATAAAACGTTAACAGGGTCCAGGTCGCTCTGATCATCCGCCATTACTTTCTGTACTAAAAATGTTCTTTTCTAGTGATGGAAAAAGACAGAGACACACTGTGCTGTACAAGAGGTCCCACTTGTTTCATATGACTATCCCTGCCAAGGAGGTTTTTCAATTATGTTTGTTCGAACATCTACAGATTGCGGAAGAAAGTTCAGCATTAGATTATTTTTGTGTAAAGAAATGTTTTCAATTATTTTCTTAAAATAGAATCAAGTAAGGAATATGTCTTCTGCAATACATGTCACAAAAATTGTAACTCGAAATGAGTGAGTGGGGGTGATGTGTTGCCAGGGCATGGTGAGGGTAAGAAACATGGCGGCAGAGTTCTGGACCCATTGAAAGTTAAATAGAATTTGGCATCTAGTCACAATACAAAATAAAAAACCATCTACAAGGCACAGGCCACATAGGATGGAAGGTCTGCATGTGGCCGATTCCGATTACTTTCGCACTTGATTAAAACTGCTAAATCACTTGGCTAGTAGCCAAGCTCACACTGAGATTACAATTACTCAAGCTCTGAAACCAGACCCTTCAAAACACGTTGAGTAGGGAACCATGATGACACCACGCTCTGCTCAGCAAGCTTCACAATTCAGATCTCAGTCAGAATCTGCAATGTCATGAACAACAAGCAAACCAAAGCCCATTTCTGTCTTTTGGTGGTATTGCTTCCATCGCTGAAAAGCATCAAAATGTCCTCACATCTATTAAAACACACATAAATTAGCCCTTGTCAGCGCAATGTGTCTGCTTTCTTTTGATTCCTAACATTGTGAAAATATATCAATTAATCGGATGTGATAAAAACTGATTAGTGCAACTGAATGTCCTATGGCCCTATCTCTAATACTGAAAAATGAACTTTTTCAGAGGCTGATGTGTCTGCTGTCAACTCAATTAGAGCCAAGAAAGAAAACAAGAGTATTGATTAGACGTTGCATCATGAAGTTCTGAGGATTACCCAAAAAGCAAAATAGATCAAGAGACAAAGTGCATAACCAATGGCTGTTTTGATCAAGGCTAAATTACTTTCATCATCTTTTCTATAGACAAAACCCACAGCCTGAATAATAAGGAATAAGTAATAAAACCAGGGACAACAATATTCCCAAAGTATCTGACGAAGTATGAGCGATGGTGCCAGTTTCTTTTCAGAGCCATGCCTTATTAATAGAGGGCTGTGGGGATGATGAATTTTCATAGGCAATTGGTGTAGTAATGCAATTATCATTTTCTATAGGATTTTGGAATACTGCAAACAAATAAACTCTGTGGCAAACAAAAGTTTATGATACGTAAACATGTTTTACTGCTTTTATGACTTTTGAAGTAAATGTGATCACCAGAAGTACAAAGCTAATATTAGGCTTTAACGTCACTTCCACTAAGCTAAAGGTGGACTTGTGTTCTGCATAATGACATGTAAATATGTAATGTGTGATGTTATAATAAATTGCATTTAGCTGACGCTTTTATCTAAAGCGACTTACAATAAGTGCGTTAGACTGACAAAATACAAACTTGAAGAAAACAGAATCATATAAGTACATCAGGTTTCATAGAGCTAAAACATTTCAAGTGCTACTCAACTGGCTTTAGATAAGCCAGCCCTTTATTAGTATATAAGTGCTTTGTTAATAATTCTATCGATCGAAGTGGAGTTGAAAGAGATGAGTTTTCAGTCTGCGCCGGAAGATGTGTAAGCTATCTGCTGTCCTGATTTCAATGGGGAGCTCATTCCACCATTTTGGAGCCAGGATAGCAAACCCACGTGTTTTTGCTGACGGGAACTTGGGTCCCCCTCGTAGTGCGGGTGCAGCGAGCTGTTTGGCTGATGCAGAGCGGAGTGCACGTGCTGGGGTGTACGGTTTAACCATGTCCTGGATGTAGGGAGGCCCAGATGCATTCGCCGCATGGTACGCAAGTACCAGTGTCTTGAAGTGGATTCTAGCAGTTACTGGAAGCCAGTGAAGGGAGCGTGTGTGTGATGTCCACGACAACCTCTGTAGTCTCATTTCGCCACTTTCAGCATCAACCCTTTTTAAGACACGTGAAAGCTTCAAAATGTATGACGTATTTTATGAAGTAGAGTGAAATACTCAAATCACCTATTTCAGGCTTCTAACCAAACATTTCAAAACCCACTGATATAGGGTCAAGGGATCTGAAGAGAAATGCTAACTCTGTAACTGTATGGCCACTAGAAGCACGTTATTTCTGGGTAAATGATTCCGAAGTATCATGCTGCTAACCTTGGATCCATAAAGTGCTTTGCATCTTAAAACCAAAACCCAATAACAGTAAATAACTCTTTTACGGGCATTATATCTTTCCCTCACCAAAATATCAGTCTGGAACGAAAATACACTATAGACCCAAGTGGCTGCTGATAATGTACTAGTACTTAAGATTTTGATGTCAGACTGCATGTCTATCCAAACCTATTACTGGTCCAGCACATAGACATGCAGTAAAGACAGTTCAGACCCCTCACCTGGGAAGCTCTAATGACCTTGGAAGTGGATGGCCACTCTCTTTGCAACTATAAAAAGATGTCCACAGAAGCTACACTTGTTTGGCTGCGATAGTTGCTAAAAGGGGGAGTCACCTCTTTGTCTGCACACTCTACCGTGGGGGTCAGGCGGCAGACGCGGAGGCCATTAGCACATTACACGCCCCTCTCAGCCTGGAAACGAGAAAAAGCCATTGAACATCCCATTCCACCCCACCACACAGATTAGAGTGGCCCTAATGCAGTAAGGTATGCTTCTCATAAGAGAGGAAGGAGGAGAGGGAGACAGGAGAAAGAGGGTGAGAGCAACGGGGAGTATAGAGCCGGAGGGAGGCAAAGAGAATACAGGAGAGAAAAATGAGTAGGTAAATGAAGTGTGCACCACTGATGATCATTCTCTTTGATGGTGCATGGGTATAGCATCCAATAGACCATGCACTCATTAGAGGATCAGAACAGAGTGCCATTTCCCTCCATATGCCTGGTGAAAGCAGGCCAAAAGTTAAGATGACAAAACCTCAGAATATTACCCCTGCTTTATCAGCAAGAGAGCGCACACTTCAAAGTCCATCTTTTTATTTATAGCCCTTCTAATGACAACTGACCGGAGTAAAAAGGAAGATGTGTTCCAGCACCCAATGGGGAAATGATGTCAAACATGTCACCTGTATGCTGTATGCTGAGGCAAATATTGCATCCGTTTAATACTTTGTAGAAGGTTTCTGGGCCACTGCAAGTGTCAATGCATTTGCAATGTGTGATGAATTGCTTAACTCCCCTGGTTCTAAAAGTGAGGATAAAAGCCCCTCCTCCACACCAAAGGAGGGGCTTCTAAATGACTCTAAAGTGCTTTATTCACTTGTTTACCACATATATCACAGCTACCATCGCAGAGTGATTCTCCTCTTCCTCTTTCGTCCTCTGGGTGCAGTTTGACCTTTGATTTGTTTCCCTTTCACGCACTATAATGAACATTTGTGAAAATACATAAAAGGGTATTTGCATGCTTTCATCTCCGAGGCAGACTAATATCAGCCAGAGGATTGGTATTATCATGTAAAAGATAATGCAAAGTGCCTCGGATGAAAATGAAACCATATCATTTAAATACACTTTTTTTTCTTCTAACAATCTGTGTGTGTGCGCCTGGCAATGTTTTATCAAAGAATAGGCTTCCAAAAGCTTTCCGAGTGTGTCGCCTTTGTAATCTGCTTGAAATCATGAAGCTAACATCACACATGCTCCTCTTGCATCTTGGATCCTCAGAGGATGTTGACGGAGGAGGCGGTACGGGAGGCTTAGAAATATTAATGAAAGAAGGTAGACAACTCCTCTCTGTTATATCTATTTTTGAAAAGCATCGGAAGAGGAGGAGAGGGAAGTAATTGAAAGCAGCAGAAGCTAAGGGCGCATATTGATTCATTAGAAATTATTTGTAAGCTTAGTGAAATTCCCTGCTATCTGTCCCTGCAGACACGAAATGGGTATTTTACAGACACAGTGGGAAGATAATAATAATAATAATAATAATAATAAATAGGATGCTCTATCCATTGGATCAACAGATGAACAAACAGATAGACAGAGAAGCATCAACAATCAATAATCATTTTTAAATTACCCCTGTCTGTCCATGATAGGGAAGGGTGTATTAAAAGTGGACAACATGCAGAAAGGAATCTATGATAATGTCTATTACTGGAAGCACACGTCATTTAAAGGAGTGGTGTTTTCCTTGACCTTTTACCTAGCAAGCCATTCATAATCCTTGTTCTGATATGCTAACATAATGCTAACCATCATGTGTGTCTTTAGCTTCATGAGTCCGCTGAGAGCTCACCCTTTAATCATGGAAGACAACATATTTAGCCACCTTGCCATGCCCTTAATTTAATTTCAGCACATTGTCACCATCTTTATGCTAATATTCTATTATATATAGAAATATTCTATTCTTCTACACTAATCAGTGTTCTAATACGTGTAAGCAGAACTGTTGCTATGAAGAAACTCCCGTCACAACATGTTTCTGTAGTGTAGACTCAGAGCACGCCTTACCTAATTTGTGGCCTGTATGGATATTTTTCTCACATGTCAAATATAATGTTCTGTCCTTTTGACCTAGCGCTAAGAATAAAGTGTCTTCATTAGCTAAGTGAGTTGCGAGCTAATTGTGATTTCATACATCAAATGAACTAAAAGGCATTGTGCATTGCAGCAAGGGCAAAGACCTTTATTGCAAATATCTGCAGCTACCTTCAGAATGTCTTTACAGAATTGCATTATGGTCCGCATCTATTATATAATGAAAACAACATTTGGGATGAAAAGCGTAATCTTTTCACAACATTGCTGGAAGAAATAAACCTTGTGAAACAATGAAAAACGTGTCATGTGGTCTTACCAAGAGTTATTCCTTATTTATTGTGCATTGTCCTACACATTTCCAGCAAAACATGTATTTTTGCATTGTTTCATGCGTGAATAACTTACAAAATAAACTTCCTTCTTCACTGGAAACAACTTTGTTTGGCCAAGGCAGCAAAACTTGGTATTGTAGTTTGGGATTAAATATCTAAAAAAGAGGCATATCACATTTATGATAAAGAAAACCCTCCAAAGTGGCAATAAGTGTGGAAGATAAGTGACAAATATATTAATGCTGGTTTCCTACAGGACCCAAAAAGAGGTCTCCTGGGTAAAAGTAGTATTTGTACCAATTAATCCACCTCCATCTCCTCCTTTCATGGACTTTGTTTCTTTTTTCTAACTCACCATTACATGGCTTGAATACAAATATATTTTTCTAGGCTATATAGAATACAATGAATTACTTTTAGTGGATATATCTAAAGACAGTGTATGAGAACAGCCTGACATTGATGGGGGTTGTTTTTTTCTTTTTGCTGCATTTTTGTGTATACTTGAATATGTGTGTGTGCATGCCTATCCAGATACTGCTCTAGCCTCACCTTTACATCTCCTTTGCATTTAAGATCTAGCACACAACAGAAGTTGACATTTTCTCTGTTGGATTTATCTCCGTGCCCAGAGACTCGCGCCTAATGTTCCAGACACAGAGCACTGGAGGCTCGTTCCTTCCTGCAGAAGGCTGTCAGTTCCCATAACATGCTCCCTATGACTTAATTGAAATGCCAAGCAATGGGAAAGGTAATTCAGAAACACATCCTTTTGTTTTAATCATAGACTTGTCAGATGGAGAAAATCATAATGAACTCTGTTAGTGGTCATATAGGAATTTACATGAAAATATATCCATCCTACATCTTCAAATGTCGTAGATCAAGCATGTGAGGTTCATGCTAATTAATCTATAACGACCTAAAAGACTGGTTCCCTGCTAAGTTAAGAGAACATCTGTTTGATTGGAGAATAAAAGTGCTAACTCAAATGAATGGTGTTCCCCATAAGATGAGTGATTATTCACACCCATCGCCAAATGGGAGTCTTTTGACAACAGTAGTAAAATATTTTTTATTCCCAGCAATTATCTTTTGATTTATTGCTAGAATCATCATCCGTAAAACACCCGTTGATTATTCGGCAATCAACTGAACACTCATTTTCAGTGTGTAATGTGCAATATTTTATACACTCCATTAGTGTTGTAATATGCTCAATTGTGCAGGAACACACAAAAAGTATATAAATTACTTCAATTTCAAGTCACAATTTCATATTTATTTGACATGGCCTGCATCATAAAAAAAGGTGCAATCACAAAAGAATGCATAGAATTAAACAGATTATTGTGCAGAACAAGTCAAAGACAAAAAAAAGACATGAGACATGGCTGTCAGTTGTCTGCTTGAATAGCTTGCATTCGAGGCAATTCCTGTGACAAATGTCTGTTTGTATTGAAAAAGCATCTTTTATAGAAAACAAAGGCAGCTCCGGGAAGACACAAAGACCCAGACATGAGGGATAGACAAGAAAACAAAACACATCAAACCCGATGCCAAAAATGCTGCCTCTCATAATACCCTATCCTAAGCAGACACTGTCAATCTTTGTCTGTCACTCAAAAAGCCAGCTTTCTCCTGGCTATTGAGATTATTTTTAGTTTAAGAGACAGAGAAGAGAAAACACAGTATTCAGGCAAGGTGTGCTTATATCCTCTTGAGCATTTACAGCCTACATAAACACTGGTGAAATGCAGCGAGAACAGACAACAAGCAGATTTAAAGACCCAATTTGGTTTCGACAATGTTGTGCCGCTTTAAAAATAGCCTTTACGTATAAAGCCATTTAAATGGCTCGGCCTGTTCCTCGCCTGAATTTAGCCTGTTCAGCTTTCCAAAGCATAATGGAGAGAAAATTGCCTCTGCATGCCCAGGGATGAGGATTTTTGGGAGGCAGGAGCAGAGTGGGCTGATGTCGACAGAAACAAACACAAATCATGCTATTTTTGCCCGGATTGCTCAATTTCAATATTGTGCTGATATGAGCAAAATACTATATATAACTCCAGTGTCTGAAAAATATGTTCATAAAAAGCTACAGCAAAAGTAAGTATTTTCCGCAAGCATGGCACCTAAAATGCACAGTGTACTATTAACAGCTGTATGTGATATGTAGCGCTGTTAGTTTGCTCACATTTCTGTTAAACCAAAACGGTTTCACTTAGTGAACAAAATGAAAATGTCAAGGGACAATAAACTGAAGGCATATAGTATACTTGTGGCATGAAAAGTCACCTAGTATCTGCCACAGTTTGGGGACAAAGAATCTGAATTTGACTCTCAAGGCAACGTCTTAACTTTCACAATGTTTCTTATGTTCCCGATGTAGCACTGGCCTTTTAAGGTGTGATCAAAATCAGTTTAAAGAAATACGCTAGCACCTATTAACATCACATTTTCTGAAAGAAGGAGGGAAAAACATTCTCTAAGATGAACATAATTTAAGTTGTTGGCTCAGAAGGGAATCATTTACAGTTTTATCTTGTCCTGGGTAGGTTAATAGCACTTATTGTAAATCGCTTAGGTCAAAATGGGCTACTAAATAAATTGAATGTGGCATTTATTGCATGCATTCAAGCTTCCTAGAGGATATACTGTATGTTCCTGTTTTGGATGGATTTGGATGTGAATCATACCCATACAGTAGGACAAAAAATAATCAGCTTCTTTCACTTAATGCATGCTCCCAGGATGATACACTTTTGATTTAAATGATTGTTATCCTCTGTTAAAGCTCTGGTATTATTATGCGTTTTGAACATGTAGTGTATCAACATAAAGAACAGTGCAGGGCTGCAACAGAGCTATGGACTCTTTAGTCTTGCTTGTATGTATCCCCTGCTCTCTCATACATCAAATTAGTGCGGGTGTGAGTCACTGCCTGTATGTGTTGTCAGAAATAATGTCGGAGCACTCAATATCATTTCAGTGATAATCTACGATGTACCGAGAGCGGGGTGGTGCTGGAATACTGATAACATCACACTGTTATGAAGCCAGCAAAAAACAACAATATAGATGAATAAATCTCCCCATGACAGGACTAATGGCTTGGCAGCTGTATTAATCAATCCTCATCTGTAGAACATGTCGGATTTATGATCTTCTCAAAGAGTTGTGCTTTGTCTCTGTCCGTCTACTGAACCGAACCTGATGTGTAAGAAATTGCAATTGATTTGTACACAAAAAGCAGACGTGCTAATTATGTATTACTTTACTCTTCTGAACTCTCTGGATGTGTTTTCTATTTAATTATGACATTGACCTGCCCAGAGGAAAAGTTAAAAGAACAAAACAAAGGAAGAGACCATGTGTCTGCCCACCTTGATATGGCATGTCTCTTACATTAGTGTATAATGGAAATTAGAAATGCAAATGATAAATATAGATTTAAATAACACAATGAATACCATGCAACAAAGGTCATTCTCTCCGAGTACTATGTGGCCTTTTCTCTCGTAAACAGCACAATAAATCATGTTCTTTCAAAGAAAAGTTATTTTACCAAATGCAAATCCTTTATGCTCAGACAATTGTGAGAAGTCAGCCAAACCTTCATTTAACTTCCTGTCTTCTATTCCACATTTCTGAGGACTTTGTTGCAAGCTGATTTATAGAAAAGGTCATTTAATTACAGCACAACCACTCAAATCTCAAACACCCCCTCGCTGTCTTCCATTTCAAGCAAAGTATAATACACCCTGGGGTTATGCATGGACCAACACAAAGTCAGATATTTTAATTGAATCTACAGAGACAAGGCTTTGACAGCCAAATTCCCTCAGCATGGTAGAGTAACCCCACGTTTTATTTTCAATATCCACCTCCAGCTGAGTCATAAGGTCCGCTGGTGGAGGGTGTCATTACTTTTTGCAAAGTGAGAGGAATTTCATTGCTCCACGCATAACCCCCTTTATACATCTAAATATTTTACAAATAGATTAGGCTATATGAGACGTCCTTAATGAGGCTTTAATTGAATTGGGGCATTAACAAGAAGCATATGTCCACAAACCTATTCATTTATTTCAACCCCTATGTAATTCAGTTGTAAGCATGCTGCTATAGCTGTGAACACAAAATCACAGCGCAGTGAAGAGATGTAAGTATGCCTGTTATAAATGAATAGGCCCCCATATTCAAACAGAAGGGTGATAACTCTGCAACACTTGACAAAATTATTTTCACCAGAGCAATTCATTATTAACAAGTCATTTTATATTAGGGCAAACACTGTTGGGAAAGAAAATAAATAGAAACTGTATGCGTTGATCTACCTTTGCCCTTGCAATCCCAAATGTAAATAGTCATAGGAAATGAATTTAAAAAAAACGCAAATTACAAACAAACATAACGGAAATATATATTTGTAACTATTTGATGAAATAGCCACATCTACATTTTGTTTAAAGAGGAAATATTGTGCTCATTCACAAAATGTTTATTTTTTGTCTCTGGACATACTTACATTCAAGGTGTTTCAAGCAGGGAGCGAGAGAATCTCCCTCTGGTTTTATCTTTAGCTTGGTCCTGATTCTGTGTCTTGTTTTGCAGTAATTCTGGTTTCCCCAGGTGTGAGTTTCTCTTGTGTGTGTTTCCAAACTGATTCTTGGCTGCATTAGACTCCCTTGCCTCCTCCAGCACTCAGTTGTGACATTTCCTGCTGCAGTCCCTCATGGTTCATTCTGACTCATCGAGAGATTCCTTCAGATGTCTGCTCACAGTGAAGGTGACTCCAATAACCGCCTTTCTGCACTCTTAAGGCAGGTTTGCATCGTCAATAAAGGATAAGGGTGCTAAATATATGCAGGTAGGTTGCAACCCCTTTGAATTTGGCATTTGTGTTGACCTTATTTAAATAGTGGAGTTTTTTTGTTACTGTCAGCTCAGTATCATAATTATGACTCATGACTTTCTTAATGATTTAAAGTGGGTTGTATGTCTTTATGTCTTTGTTTCTTGCCATAGTTTAAAAAACAAAGTGCTGTGATAACCAACAAACGGATGTGGTTATTAAAAGGCTAGAGACCAATGGGGAAATAAAATGCAAATGATTAGATGATTACGCACTGGAATCTATCTACGTAAATAAATAAATAAATAAAAGGACAATGTTAACTTTAAATAAATAAAAGGGCATTAGTAATTTGGTCAAACTACAGGGCGTTTATACTGCAGAGGGAAAATGTAAAAGTGAGCTTGGAAATATATGGAGAAGAAGAGCCGCACAATATCCAGGAGGTAGAGAAGCACTAACCTCCTGAGAGGAAATCGAACCGATCAGCTGAGTGTCATCTTCAAACGGGGAGGAGAAGTGTGTCAAACATGTAAATTTGATCACCAAGAATTTACATGAGCACTTAGGGATACCATATGGGAAGACTATTTTTAATCAAGATAAATCATTAGCCATCTTTCAGTTGGCACTGAAATCACGACAGTGCTGTGTTGCTGACGCTCATGTAATCTTAAGTAGATTTAGAAAAATGCCATGATTGATTGCATGAAATTGTGCCTGGCTCAGAACTGCGGTTTCAGAGAATGTGGTGTTGAGAAATATATCATCAGCCGCTTTTGTGAGGGCAATTTCAGGCAGTTCCAGTGAGTCTCAGAGTCTAATCAGGCTGAAAATACTCAAAAGGATTATAAAAAAAAAAAACTATGCAGCAATCGGTAAGATAAACATTCAAGCATTTGAGGATGAATGTGACCAGACGTTTTTGAACTTTTTTATCTTCCAAAATCCTGCTTGACATCCTTCTTTCCACGCACGCAAACTGTCTCGAGTTCTCTCCCATTAGAAACCTGGATATCACCTTGTCTAGACTGCTGTCCGTCATGACCACCACAATGGGAACGATGTTCCAAATTCTGCCAGAGCTGCAGTCTCTCAGATGTCTAACACAAGCTGAAAATATATCTGCATGCCAATCCTGATTTAAGAGAAGAAAATAAATGCTTAAGTCAGCAAGGGCATCAAAAAAAGACTACCTAATTTCCCTTCCAACATGGAAAGACATTGTTACAAGCAAGCCCGCCTTAACCTGCCATCAGGCCCTGGGGCTGATGGCAGGTTTTGTAGGCCCCCTATTTAAACAACAAATCAAAGTCATTTATAGCCTCGGCAGGCTCTGTGATCGCACTTCTCCACTCTGCTCTACACGCGCCTGGTCCTCTCCTCCATATGAGTGGCGTATCGGGCCTCCCTCATGTATTTGTCCGGTTGCCGTTGGCTCCCCTCCACGTAGCAAGTCCTCGTCGTCCTCTCCATCTCCTCCAACAGATAATGTCCCTCCTGTCTGTTTTTCCTCTCCCGCTACTCCATCGCTATCAGAACCAGACGGCCTACTTGTCTCCGAGGCCCCGCGGCCGGCACCGCTACCGCTTGGTAAAGAACTCATCTGTCCTTCCTCCTCATCCTGGCCTACAGGTTTAAAATAACCTGTAAGCGTCGGCATTTTTTGTAATAGCTGCTTGTCTCGAAACTCCTTTTCCCTCAACAATTTCCTTTTCCGAGCGCCACTCAAACTTTTTCTTCACTCAATCACTCGCAATTTGAATAAGTCACATGTGAAACATATTCTCATTCTGACGTGTGTGTGTGTTTGTGTATATTTGCGTTTGTGTGTATTGTGTTTGTTTCCCGGGGAAAACCCTCACGAGAAACCTCGGCTGTTGTTATGCCTGCTGTGACGTCAAGTTACTCCGTTCTCCGCTTGTAATTATGCCGTTACAAGCTTCAAAGTTGTATTTATCATCTGAATTTGCCGAAACAAGTTTAATATTCTGAAAGCCAAGACTTTGTTTTTTTAAAATCAGATGAAAACAAACTGTAACGGACCTTGCTGTGTTATCTATCATTACTCTACGTCTTACAATAATAATGTCAGTGGAGGGAGGGGGGCGGCGCTGTGGAACAGCAGAGTGGCGAGGGAGAGCTGTCGTTTTCCCTTTACAAGATTCAAAAATGTATTTATCGTGTGATTTTGGAAATGAAAGTTTCCTATTCTGAAAGCCAAGAATTTGTTTATTTTAAAAAAATAACAAACACCCGAAATAAAAAAAAAAGAATTTTTATTTAAATTTTTTTATTTTTTAGTTGGCTCATGATAGGCCCCCGATCTCCGTAGGCCCCTGGGCTTCAGCCCAGGTCAGCCCGTGCATTAAGGCGGCCCTGGTTACAAGCTGGCTCTTTGCAACAAAAGGAAAGGGAGTTTCAAGAAAAGGTGCCCGCAAATTATCCTTAAAAAACAAAAACACCTTGAACCTGGTGTACAGACACTTTAAAGGATTTTTCTTTTTTTATTAAACTCTGGAATAACTCTCCCCTGGCTAACGGCCTATCCAGTACTATCTGTCTTCAACCCTAGTCTACCTGCATGCCAAAAGAGGTGTTTTAAACACTAACCCAATGACCCGTTAAAGCCCCAGCAAAGCTATTACTCACCAACAGCCACGGACGTGTAGCCATAATAATGTCAAATCGTGTTTATGCACAAAAATACTGAAGACAACAAACCAACAAGCCCCGCAAAGTAGTGTTGCTAATGCCTACCAAGAAGGGTAATTCCAAAGTTACCCCTTTATGCCTTACACCAGGAACAAACTGTCTACTAATAACCTCGTTCTTGGATCGGACGAGCCTCCATTTGTTACAGGCTGGCTCCTTGGAAAAGAAAGAAAGGCTTCAACAAAAGCTGCTAAAAACTCAAATGTATTTATAACCTCAAAACCAGCTAGATAAGATAACATGGAGCTTTATTCATCCCTGTGGGGAGATTCGCAAAGTGCAAACTGAGGAGGGCTGGTGTGGAGCACAGGGAATGGCAGCCGAAACCACAGGGTTGTCACAACATGGAATTTCATTTATATACATTATTTTGAAAAACCATGCGCTAGTAAAGAGAACTGTATTAAAAATGTATGTAAAAAGAAGTGGTGATAGAAAAAGCAGAAGACATCTGGGACAGGGGCCTGAAGTATATTAATATTGTTCCCTTAAAACTAGGAACTGTTTGATACAGTTTAAAAATGTACACAGTTTTCAGGATTTGCAGATTAGTTGAGCTATAATCTTGAGCTCCATGGGGTTGGTTTATTTTTTGTTCGCTTGTTTTTTTTGTCTTTTACTAGTTTTGCCTTTTGTACTCCAGTGTATCGTTTGCCTTTTGTGGTTAAGCATCTGAAATCAGGCATGCTATCCTCTCCACAGAAGTCCAGCCATTTAGGCAGAGCAGATGACATCACCACAGAGAAAAATTATCTAAAAGCTCGAACTGATGATTAGAATCTTCCACAGGGAGCCGCATGAAATATCAATTGTGCCCTTTGACTGGCATTTGGACATGCTGCTCTACTGATTACCCAGGGTAGCCAGCACTGTATTCTCTGCTAATAGGGCACAACTGACATGCTGTTCATTAGTGAGGCCAAGTAATCAAAGGGACACAGGCCCTCATTAAACAGTTGCCAATCACATTTCCAGGATGTAGTCAGAAACAGCCGCAGGAGGATTTTGCTCAGCTCTAAGCTATGGGAAGAAAGTCAGCCTGTTATTCTGACAGGCACACTTCTCCAAACCAAGTGAAGGATGCAAATGTAAAGTTGAGTGTTTGTTTTCTTCCATGCTGATTCTTAACCCCTGAACAACAAGCTTCACCTTCTCTGAAAAGAAAGATGAAAGGGACTGCGCTTAAAAAATGACAGACTATTAAGAATTACAGAGGCTCATTTTACTTAGCTGCGCAACTGCAATATATTTCCATTAAGATAATTCAATTTGCGGTTAATTCATTGCCAGGGAGACTGGGCTCCTGCAGTCATTATAATGCACGACGAGGCATTTGCTGGGGACACTTTTTCGAACATCGATGGCTCAGTTTGTTGTTCAGTATTCACCAGTGGGTGGGTGGTGTGGTCGTAAAGCAATCTTTAGGGGTTATCTGTGGTCTCGCAGGCAGAGATGCTGACTGGTTGGTGGCTGAGACAGTTATTGTCAGGCACAGCACAACAAACCCCGACAGGTGGTGGAATCAAAGAACCAGAAAGAGAAGCTTAATAGGACACCCAAAGGCTGGCAATGATGCAACAGAGATGGAGAGGATCCTGATCAAAGAGGGGATGAGCTGAGAGCAGTCCCAGAGAACTGAAATAGTATCTGGTAGGCTCAATATGAATGCAAAATACAGGCAAGATGCCATATAGAGACCAATACATTCAATGTATTGGCAATTTGAACACTCACAAAGAGAATATTGGCTTTAAGGTCAGTGTTTTGTATTCATAGACGTTGATCATAAGTCTCCTCCATGCCTATAAAAGTGAAACCAATATAGAAGTGCCTTGCACTCGCATTCTTCCAATACCCTGGTGGCAAAAGCAATCACATTTTTTATAGATGTCTATGAGACAATGACCCTACTTTGCACTTGATTTATTACCTCAGTAGACTTTTACATGATGAGTTTATGGTCTCAAACTCAAGCTCATTTGGTTAATTATGGTCCCATTTAGAGTCAAATAGACAATAAAGAAGCTTATGCTTTGGTATGTGGCTGCATGTTGATTGACAGGTCACTATAAGGTGTTTTGTCCGGTTTAGGTCATGCCCATGTTTTCATTTTAGAACTATAACCCTTTCATAGTTTGGTTTAGTTTGGTAAGACAAAACTAGAGGACTCAAAACCATGGTCCACAAACCAATGGGAAATGTCACAGTGACTTTGTCCACTACACATAATGAGGCTATGCTCTGTGCAAACAAACATTGTCGGATCAACATAAGGCTTAAGCCTCAAACCATATCTTTACTGATTCAACTTCAGGCCATTGCCTTCTTATTCTCCCTTCTCTTCTTCTCTTTTTCTTCTTGTCAACACTTTGTTGTCATAATGACCGTTATTTCAACTCAACGGCTGCTCAGAGCTTATCAGTCATACCAAGAGCCAGTCCACCCAGTTACACACTGGAAAGGTTTACTGCAGACAGAACACATTTGTGGTTATTTAATTTTCTTATCATTAAAACCCTTCATTAAAATAACTGACAGTGAAAAATTACTATTCACAGTTGAACCACCAAACCATGTTCAGTTTGCTCTGACGAGAGATGTTGTCATATGGATTCATTTCAGTCTGAGTAGGTTCTGTATGCCTGAATGAATTTTTCTCGATTGTTTCAGCTTCTTATTGTCTACTTCCACTTTTATGCAGCAGAATTCATTCATCTGAGTTTGAATAAGACATTAAAATTGTAATAACTTACTTACAGTCAGTCTTACTCAGTGAGTGGTTAACAGACAGAGATATTACCTAATTTAAAAATAAATATGAAATATGAATCCTATCATGGTATAAGCAATTAACTTTTGTTTTAATTGCAGAAGTGAGTATTTACTGATTTATGAAAACAATAAATATCCAGTAGTCTGAGGATTATCAGACTGGAGACCTCACAGTGAAGAAGATAGTTATTTTTATCAATCTAATACCAAATTAAATGGATCTCTTGTTGAAGATGAAAATGGTGGCATGATTTTTATAGCCAATAAGTAGGCAAAATGCCAATCTCAACCAGTGCTGTTAAAAAGAAAATGCTTCAGGGATTCCCAATACAGCTTATTAGTAAAAGGCCAGTTACTATAAACTGAAGGGTTCTCACAAGCGTAAAAATAATTAGTGTTTGACATGGGGGGGGGCGAGAAAGAAAGCATTATTTAGCACTCGGCATGAATGTACATTAAAGACAAAGCTGGGTTGGAGAGATATGTCTAGACACGGTGTGTCTTGACAGCCTCAGTGCATTCTCCACTAATCTGCTATGACTGCTCTCTTCATATTCAAATCACAATACAAGTCATGAAAGACTTTCAAAGTCCTTTTTATGGCAGAATAGTTAGAACCAAGGATGAGTCCACTTTTAGCTTGATTTTCTTCAGACCTTTTTTGTTCTCTCTAATGTTGGAAAAAGCATAAAGCTGTGTATGAAAAGCTACTGTGATATGTTCTCGTTAGAGTAACCTCTCAAATGAATGGCATACCATTGAAATCACCAAAGCAATGTCTTATATTCAAATGCAATTGAAGGCAAAAGATTATAAAAAAGCAATTAAAAAATACCATTTGGATTTTCTTCATGTGCCAAGTTCAGAGGGATGCCAATGGTTTGTTGATAGGATGCATCTTCACAGCTCAAAATTCTCTTTCAAAGAGTGTGTAGGTGTTTCGCTATGGTATGTGACTGATATTCCAACTGATCTTACCCTTAGTAGAGTTTAAAGCCCACAAAATCTACTTTTTTGGTTTACCTTGAGGTGGTTGTGTTTAGTATGCTGCATTTCAAACCTTCAGCTCCTCTGCAAATACCATATTACACACATGTAGCAAAGGTAAGACTCTACTCATCTTGTAGTTAATACCATAAGAACACACTTTAGCCCGGGGGTCACAAGTACTGTACGTATATAGTGGTGAATTTCACTTGAATTTCAGCAGATTCCGGGTAACTTGTACAGAAATAGATTATTATAAAACATATTATTACTTATTGCCATCCTATTTGAAACAGTGGGGTAATCAAGACCAACTTAATCAATTCCAAGTGGTTCAAGATCAAGTCCAGTTGAGACGGAGTCGAGTACTGTTCAAGACAGCAATAGGAACAATTGTTTTTTTCAATGCTAATTCTCTAATCTCATGCATAACCATGCACAAAGTTAAAGGAGATTACTAGCCCAAGGCACAAGTCCAAGACAAGTTCCAGATTTAGAAAACATTGGATTTCAGTCCGAACCTGGAACCAAGTACCAGATTTCAAACTTTCCTAGCCACAAAGTAAAACCAATGTATTGCAGGTTGGTTGCGGGTATACAGTTGTAAAGCTGGTTATGTTAGCTTAGCAAAAAGACTGTTAGCAGGAGAAAACAGCTAGACTAGCACTATCTTGGTAATTAATATCAATTTTCTCATCTAACACTCTGCAAAGAAGGAAAAACGTTTCCCAAAATGTCAAACATATTCCTTAAATGTACTAGAATACATACAGTCGACTGAATTCCTATATGTATTATATTTACACCATATATAGAGAGCAACTGTCCTTTATCAGTCCTGGCAATTCACCCGTATTGCCAGCAGCACATCTCTCCTGTTGTGACTTAACTAAATTGTGGCATAAACAACTATGATTTAATAACCTTTATGTAGTAGGTGTCAACATGAATGTTTTTCAATTTCAAAATTGACACACACACACACACACACACACACACACACACACACACACACACACACACACACACACACACACACACACACACACACACACACACACACACACACACACACACACACGTATGCACACACACACCTAAACACTCACAATAATACATGCAAACAATATAAACACTGCATAATGCATGATGATGTACATCAGTGATTACCATCTGTAAACATCACCATCATCTGACTCAGCTGTATAAGTTATGGCTTCTCCAAACTTTATTTCTACATTATTGCTCATTTGTATTCCCTACCGATTTCTTTCTCGTCAATGTCTGCTGAGAGTTGAGAGTGACTCAGATGGTGTAACTCTGAGCACGACACTGTAGATGAAGCCTCTACCTTCTTAACTCATTTTGGAGAAGGTCTCAAAAGGTGAAAGATGAAACCATGAGGGAAAGACAAGAAAAAGGAAAAAAGGGAGAACAAGGGTTTATAAAGACGAGGTACCGCAGGTCTTAAGGAATTCTCTCCATGCGTCTGCCATTATCCCAGTGTGCCTGTCTCCTGTCTCGAAACAGACCTGTGAGCCACTGAGCCCAGGGATATTAATTTGCAGCCTTAATGTTCTGTGGCAAAGGAATTGGAGTCATCTCAACACAAACAAATTGGATCGTGCAGCTCATCTGTGATGCAAGTCATGCCTGAAGCAGTGACGTGCGGTGAGGTTCATGGCTGGTGAGGCACTGACTCTTCAGAGTCAGATTTACAAATATTATATTTTGACCTTAATCAAAATATTCGGTTATTTTCAAAAGCTTTTTTAGTCTGATGCTTCGATTCATTTTAAACAGACAGTTCAACTAAAGGATACCCAAAATCTAAATATTGGATTGTTCTTTCTTAGTAAGATCCCATTTTCATTACAATTGTGGTCTTACTTTGACTTGAAGATGAAGTCCATGCTATCCTTCTGCATACATGCCAACCTTTCCAAATCCAAAAGAGGTAGGTTTGCACGCGGCAAATGTGCCTGCCCAAATGAGGTAATCAGAAGAAATGGAACCCCAGTAATTACATGTATAAACCATGTATTTAACATATATTGCATCATTTTATGCATTTTTCAGAAAAAGTGGTAGTTTGGTAAACAGTGACATCAACGACATGTCTGGTCTGTAAAATGTGCAAAAGTAAAATAATGGGAGATAAATATCCCAAAGTCTCCACATGTTATTAGATTTTTAATGTGTTTCTGGTCCTCATGTTCATATTCTTGTTTCATGTTGTTGACATATTAGAGTCAAAGGTTTGCACAGAGCGAAATATCTTTGTGTTGCGCCATAAATCAGAAAATACTAAATTAAAAAAGTCATTTCCTGCATTTGTCTACTGATAAAGTGTGATATAAATAATGTAAAGGCTTTCAGATTGCTGTAGGTCACTAAACAGAGACATTAACGACATGTTTGGTGTTGAAAATGTCAGAAAAAAGTGAAAGAATGGGAGATAAATATCCCCAAATCTCAAAATGGTATTATATTTTTTGTGTGTTTGTGGTCCTCTTTCAGTTGACACACTGTAGGTGAAGGATGATTCAGGAAAATTCCAAACAATGGATGTCTTTCAGTCGCCAACATGTGTTTTCGAGACACTGATATTAACGGGAAATCCTGCAGGACTCAAATTCCTCGTCTCTGTTCCCTCATTCCACTCATTTGGGAGTGATTACCCATCAGCCCCGGGGGTGCAGAGGAGAGGAAGCGCTACCCCCGGTCTGCACGTTGTTTCTCTTTCAGAAACACAGAGGACTGTTTGTATGATGGGATCACAGACACGCTGCAAACAGTGTCCGCCAAAAGTCGAGTCCAGTGTCTATGGAGTGTCATTTTTATTTGTTATAGTTTGGGAAGATTAAAAATCGGTAGGGAAAGCCAGCTAAGTCGGTAGGCGGTAGAAACATGTCAAAAGCGGTAGACTACCGCCCAAATCGGTAGAGTTGGCAGGTGGACAACAATCTCAATTACTTTTTTGTAAAAGTCCTCCTCTTACCTTCCTGTAGTTTCAGAAGTCTAGTTCGTTGTTTGCGTCTACCGTCTCTGCGTAGAATAACAGTAGCGACAAGAACCTGTGGGCTCACGTGCGCCCCCTTCAGTGCGGCAGAGGTTATGGCTGCCTCTCCTGGTGCTTTTTTCATTGCCGTTATATGATGAGACCAGCTAGCCTAAATATCATATATACGTGAAATAAGTTATTTATAGACTATGGATGGCGAGGCTACATGTACTAAAGGGATCTACAAATCCTGAAGGTATGAGCTAAATGACCCTGTCCGGCAAGCAGAGGAGGATATGACTAAATTCAGTTCAGTGGTCAAACAGGGCTCAAAACAAAAGTAGTGAAGAAGGGAAGAGTTGCAGCGTAAGATACATATGATTGATAAGTTTCTGATGAGAGTTAGGGTTATGGTTATGGCTAAATTATTCCGCGTTCCAGCTATTCAATGGTCAAGCTGGGTTCGAAACAAAATTACTAAAGGAAGAAAGAATAGCTGTGAATGATACATATGATTGACAGGTTTCTGATGGGTTTCCGAGTGCAGCTGGACAGTGGATCGGAATCCATTTGTTGGATTTGATTGCAGTCATATTGAGTTATAAGGAAAAAGAGAAGACCGTTGATATGGAAAGAAACTGAAATACTGAAAGTAAAAAAAGAAATAACAGTCACTTCAGGGCAAGAACAGAAGGTGGTTGTGAAAAATGTTGAAATGGAGGTGTGATCAGTGTTTCGGAACACTCAGGCTATTACACAGCCTGTCAGAGCCACCTCCCTTTGTGCTTGCCCTTTTTTCACTCCCCCGATGTCCATACTCTGGTCACACCTCAGCAATGTTCTGCTACAAGACTATATTTTGATCCTCTCACTTCCAGGCTGTTTGTTGACCTTTTTTCCCCCCTCCTCTTTCTCTGTAGTGCTCATGTTCACATGCCAAACACAAAATACATTGCTCACGAAAGGAAGCAAGTGTCAATACGTAGGATCCCTCGCTGCAAACATACAGAAGAAGCATTTTCTTTGAAGATGAAACTGACAGGTTGTTGTCCAGACTCCACTTATGTACTTTTAGAGAAGATCTCAGATAATGACATGGGATTTTAGAACTGGTACAATGCTACCTTTGAAGTTCAGATACTTGAACCATGTATTAACCCAGCAGAGGCTTGAACTTTATTCAACCAGTTAAACCCCCACGGCCCTGCGGGCAAGAAACAGCCTCTGAGGGCTTCTTAATATTTAACAAACTATGAATGTGTCATACCCACTTAACGGGAAGAAACACAGCTTTCAGACAAAATTAACCATTTTTAGTTAAACGAAACAAAAGGGTAATAACAACAGCTCTGAATTAGCCCTGAGCGAAAAAATGCTAACGCACTTAGCACAGAACTCAAGGTAAAATACCCTTATTACTTATCGGATCTGCACAAACAAGATATCGGTTAGCAAGCTGAGATTCCACAGATTCCAGACATATACGTATCATCACTGAGCGATCAGAACTTGCGGCAAAACGACAACAAACAACAACAAACAAATTAGCTTTATGGAGCCAAAACCGCTAAAAACGTCATACCTTTGTTGTTTTCTGGTCAAAAGTTGTGTTCAATGGCATTGCAAGGAGAAAAACGCTGCTGAAGGTTAATCCATAGGTTGATCCAATGTGTCTGTGTCACTTTGAAAAGATCATTGATAATCCATCATTCCATTTTTATGTCAATAACGGAGATTTCATATTAGCTGCTACGAGAGTGTCAGCTTCCGGTATTGGGCATTCTGGCTACGCATCACTCATTCACTAATGGGTGATGTTTAGATGGATTTTAGGAACTTCCCCTCGATTCTATTGGCTCTAACGGTTAAAAAGAGGTGTCAATCATCAAAATCAACCGAGGGGGGCCAAAGATATGGAAAATGCACCCAAATGACCCTAGAAGTGGGTTTTTCTTTATAAATCTCTCTAAAAAGGTCAAATGTCACTTATTTTTGCATCAATCTTGATACAGGGAACTTATTATATGTTATATATATAGGATTCCTAAAGCTTTTAGTCTACTATCCCATCATTCAAGGGTGGTTTTCACTATAAGTAATTTTTTGGGACGGACACTATAATTTACATTTGTTTACTATGTTCAATCTGAATTTACTTTAAAATAAAAACATTCTATATTGATTCTGACTTTTCTACATCCAACTCAACTCAACTTATCATTGCTTTGAGAAAAAAGATTATTAATTTACCCCTTTTAGAAGTGTAGATAGTCATTTGTTCTGGGAAGGTCATTTTCGAGCCTGAGGCCTGAAAAACAGGCTCGGGGCTTAACTGGTTAATGACCTTCATTTAACAGTGGGACAACGTATTTTAAGGTCAAAACCTATACATCAGTGTTGACGTTTATACATAATTGTCTTATCTACATTAAATCAGAACACAACAGTGCAATTTGTGATCATATCACATTTATAAATATATAAGCTCCAGATAAAATGAGTCCATCAACTCAATAGCATCAAACTGCTGCACAGTTCAGTTTTCATTTCCACAGCTTTAATATAGCTCCCCGTCACTCTTAATACTTTTAGAGATTTTGTTGATTTGTTCCTTTTTTCAATCGCACTATTCTTCAAACTATGTCCGACCTTCTTTGAACTCCAAAATATGGATTAAAGCATCTCATGTGCTCATTTCTTTTCTGAAACGTGCACACAGAAAATGAAGTCTGACAGAATTTGGATCAGTCGGATCAAAAAAACGTCTAATGATGTGTGGTATTTCTAGACCAACAAAAACACATTCAAAACAAGAAGACAGCTAGCCATATAAAACATAATGATGTGCGAGTGCATGTGTGCTTTGATATATTCTATAGCATGAATGGTAGAGATAAGAATAATTGTCTCACTAATGTCTGGCAGGGAGGTGTAGAGTAAATGATCAGGCATCAGCTCCACCTACAGGGAGCTAGAAATATTTAATACATGAAAACCAATTCTCCAGATAGCTGATAGAGAACAATAGAGATGTCTCATGTGGTAGTCTTTTTCTATCTTTCCAATTACTTTAAGTATTATGATTTCTTCACTATAGTTTATGAGGGTCAAATTAGGTAACTAGCATCATTGAAGGTTTTAAACTTGCTGAGATTGCGAACAACTTATATGGACCACTCTGAGCCATTAGGGTCATGATTCATGTACAAAGTAAGGAAAAAGGGAAAAAGTTCCATAATTGTAAAGTTCTTGGTTGGTGTCACTTTTCTTAGCAGGCCCTGGCGTTTCTCTATAAGAGGGGTCCGAGGGGTGGTTCCATAAGAGAGGATAGTTTTGATGGATTTTCGTATCTGCATTTAGTGTAATAATTGGATCAAAGGAAGGGAATCGTTTTTTGAAACAACCATTTGTATAGCTTCCTCTTTGATACGTTCTTATGATTTAGCACCTGGTTGCTACTTTTTTAAAGAGCTTGATGCCCAGAAATGTCTTGAAAAAATATCTCTAAAGATACAGACACCTCCACACATTTCTAGTGGGTTGAAAGTGTTGATTAAGTTCAGTTAAACATGTTTCAAACCAAATATATTGTGCCTACAGTTTGCCTTGATAACATAAAATACTTACGACTCAATAAGCAGCAATCAAAGTTATGTCTAAGATATCTAAGCTAATATTGATTAAGAGTTCATGTTTAAAAAAACTTAAATACTCAAAAGTCAACTTTTCTGCAGCATCACGATTGTTGTTGTGACAGATGGATGGAAAGATAAGCAGGTGACATCACCGTTATCCAATTAGGCCACGCCCACTATGAGCCAGTGAGAACAGCCAAGACAAAAACTCAAATACAGAGAACTGTCATGTGAATAATATGAATAATAAAACTGTTCTACATTTCTAAAAGATGATTGTGGTCGAGCTGTACCTCGTTGCTGATAATAAGTCAAAATAAGTCTTGAGCTCCATTAAAATCATTCAATTAAAATGAGTCTGTCTACTCAGGTCTATTTTAAAACTCAAAAAAGTAAAAGATACTAATTTGAGTGCTACAAAAACGTTAGAGTGCTTTGCTTTCTCTGACATTATTGCTGTGCACTTGAAATAATCAAATCAGCAGGCTCAAAACAGACATCCAAGGTCCACCCTGAGTAATTGTAGTGGCTGTTTAAGAAAGCCAGATGCTTTTTATATCTGCCCTTAGACTTTAACTCATGAGAGATAATAATCCACCAATCCAATCATAATCCTGTTTGCTTTTAATTCCACCATCGACTATTATGGTAAACTCAAGTACCACTTGTAAGCATTATTTCAGGCTCACCATCTGCCTCCAAACTGTAGCTCCTGGTTGTGCTTTAAGAAAAGTGGTGCCTGAAATTATTTCTACTGTGTTGTCCAAGATGGGGCTGTCATACTGCTCTCTGGTGATGATTTGCAGGAAATACATACTCTGTTATTGAACTACCCACTACACACAGTGGAAATATTCCGTGAAAGTGAGCGCATGCATGCAGGGAGGGGTGAACGCTGTTTCTGTTTTGCGGGCATCGGACTCTCCTCCTCTCCAATCGCGCCTGCCTCTCTGAACCTCCCGCATCAGGACTCATATCTCTCTCTCTCTCTCTCTCTCTCTCTCTCTCTCTCTCTCTCTCTCTCTCTCTCTCTCTCTCTCTCTCTCTCTCTCTCTCTCTCTCTCTCCCCCCCCCCCTGTCTCACAGAGGGTGTTTCAACTTTCCGAAGAGACAACATTTCAGTCGACTCTCAAGGTAAACGCTCTATCGTGAGGAGACCTTCATATTTATAGGAGGAGAGAGATAACGAGCCATCTGTGTCGGCGGGCGTTTTTGCCGAGCGGAGACCTGCTCAGTTCCGAAATGATTGGCTATTTCTTGAAATGAGAAAGTCTCAGAAATAATTTTTATCTGGGCGACACCGTCAGAATCACAGCCATAATGTACAGGCGGAAACCAGCGAGTGTTTGCATCCTACAAACAATATTTGGATTGTCAAGAACTCAAAGGTAAGGCATTCAATTATAAATAAAAAGCTTAAAACTACCCCACTTTTCATAGCGCGCAAAATATAAAACTGCAACAGTGCAATCAGTGTGTCTCATAATGGGCAGTACATTGTCTTAAATATGCAAAAGGTGTATTTTCTCATTGTTTAATTGAGAGCATCGCAGTGTTTGTGTTGTGATGGAGGATATTGTTGATTAAGAACTCTGCACACAGTTCCAACCTGCGTCTACTGGAGCATAAATCTCATCTCATTGTCTTTGTCTGTGTTGTGATGTGAGAAATGCTTTTGCCATGAAGTCATCTCTGGGCTTTGTACTGTAATATTTGAACACTTTCAATATCAGGGAGTGCATTCCAAAAACATTTTTCACTAAAAAGGGAAAGGGAGCTGAGAAAAAAAAAAGATACAATATGTTTATGTTATTCTCATAATTTTTTTAAGCTGCTGTATGAGTTGAAAACACGGATAAATGTTGCAACCAAGATTTAGCAGCGTGGGGGAAATAAAGATGCAGAAAGGAGCTTATGTTTCGCTATGATTATGATACACACATACACACACACATACACACACACATACACAGAGAGAGAGAGAGAGAGAGAGAGAGAGGAGAGAGAGAGAGAGAGAGAGAGAGAGAGAGAGAGAGAGAGACAGAAAGAGAGAGACAGAGAGAGAGAGACAGAGAGAGAAACAGAGCTATCAATGCCAACCGTTCCCTCTGATCCACCCCTGGTGCCGGGTAACAATTGGGAAGGCATAATTGATGTCAGTCTGATTGCTGCTTGAACTACAGTCCTAAAAAACCTTCCCCGGAAAGTAGTTCGTTTTCAATTTGTGGAAGATAAAAACGTTTTCTAAAATCAATTTCTCATTCAATCCACTACAGATTCATTCCACTGTGTTGGATTTTGAGTGTTTTGTTTACTGTTGTACTGATATTAGTTGCCATCTATCTATCTATCTATCTATCTATCTATCTATCTATCTATCTATCTATCTATCTATCTATCTATCTATCTATCTATCTATCTATCTATCTATCTATCTATCTCTATCCATCTATCTCTGTCTATCTATCTATCTATCTATCTATCTATCTTATCTTTGAAAAAAACGATACGATATTTGGTCTACCTCAATACAATTTGATTCAACTCACAAAAAAGCAACTTAAATATAATTTGACACTTATATTACTCTGCTCTGTATAAATGAATTCATTTCATAGACCTGCCACATTTCCCCTGTTTAAGCATGGTTTGGATAAATGGTGGCAAAACCATTAGATTTTTGGCATATGTTTTGATTTTGCATCGATGATATTGTATTTTTGAGCTGACATACATAATGATCTATATCAATGTATCGTTATCTCACCATCCATCTTTCCATTTATCTACAAACAAGATTAGATGCATTTTCACAAATGCCAAGGAGGAGAAACACAATCTACATTCTCTTGCCTTGCCAACACCTCCATGACTTCCATGATCAATAGGCAATGAAGGCAACTTACCTAGAGCCTTCCTCCCACTATCAACAAGCCACTCTGTACATGGCTGCTATGGACAACAACATCCCATTGAATTATTCAAACACATGTGGAGGAGATTTTCAGGGGAGGATTTACACATCAAGCAACACTTTAAATCATCTGACGGAGGTGTGGAAAACACTAAGCCGAGTGATAAGAGTGCAGCTGTAGACAAGAGTCCTGACTCCTCTGGTGAAGGCTCCTCTGCTGTGGGTTTAATGTTTTATCAGGTCCGCAGATAGACGTGCAGACAGAGGGGACAGACTATCAGCAGTGGCTGCTCACACAGGAATAGGATTCAGATTAATTTCAAGTGGATTATGACATTTAACACAGTCTCCTTTGATGATAATAGTTCATAAAGGGATCGGTCAACGCGGTTATAAACCCATTACTCACTTCATCCTCTTCTGTCGCTTAATCTGTCGGTGGACTTTCATGTGCTGGGGGCCAGGGGGTTAGGTTCACTGACGAATGTGCTTTGGGATGCATTTGCATTTTCCTCTCATGCATTTCCCCCTGACCTGTGATCATCAATAACTACCTGGCGTTACCTTATTATGCACATAATACGCCAGCCACCGTTTCCGAAATGAAATTACAGAAAGATGAAGTTGTTGTTGTCGAGTGCAGAGTGAGCAGAACTCCAGGAAAATATCTGTGGGAGACACAGGCCGGATGAAGTGGGTAGGTAAACATGGCCGACAGATAAGACACATTGGTATTCAGCTGCATCCAGCCACACTGACTGATAATACCCTCTGTCGGCTGCAGGGTCAGAGGTCGGAGGTTGATTGGCAACGGGCTGACACAGGGAAATAGACTGTGCTGACTGGGGTGTAATGGGGTTGAAGCTCACAGACGTATCAGCTTGGCTGGCATGTTAGCGATGCCACGGTCTC